>NC_136057.1:349817626-349882626 GCF_964261635.1 Lissotriton helveticus
TTGGTAATTCTTTGGCTGATGAGGCAGCCAAATTTGCAGTAGCCACATGTTCAGTAGCAGCAATTACTAGGTCCATGACTAAGATTGATAATGATATTCTTGCGGCAATAGTTGATACGAAGAGTGGGACTGACTTCCCACAGGGTTTCCCTTCTAAGTATTCTTATCATTTGTCACCTGAGCAAGTCCCATTTGTTACAATACCGTCCGTTGGGGATCGGCTGATGCCCAATGAGGAGCGTAGACTTCCTTTGATCATAGCTACCCATGAAGGCCTGACTTCTGCCCATTTCGGAGTTCCTGCAACTGTTTCAATTTTACAACAACGTTACTTGTGGCGTGGTTTATAGAAACAAACCCGAAATGATGTACTATCTTGTGACATCTGTCAACAGATTAAACCATCTACAGTTGCACATCCACCACATACACAGCTATATATTTTGAATTCAACCGCTTGGTTGCATTTATCTTGATCACTGCAGTCCTTTGTGATCAGACACTGCGTATAAATATATTTTTGTTGCAGTGGATTCGTTCACGAGATTCCTTTGGGTTTGGCCACAATGCAGTGCTGACGCTCGAAATGTCATTAGAGATTTGCGAGCCTTTGTTGGTACTTTTGCCTGTGGCACCTTCCATTCTGATCAAGGTCTGGTGTTTGCCTCTAAGGCGTAGAAGGACGCAATGAGGTCTCTGGGGGTGCTGGTGCAGTTTTCGTCTCCATACAGGCCTGAGGGCAAATCTATAGTGGAGCAAATGAACCGTGACTTAAAGCAATCTTTGACAGCTAGAGTCTTAGAAACTGGTAGGGGTTGGCTGACTCATCTGTATGGGGTTCAACGTGCACTAAATAATCTCCCAAGAAGATCTCTGGGTGGGCAGACCCCACACGAAATGCTCTTTGGCATTAAAATGTTTGTTGCCAGACCTTGATGGTCTAGATGTTGTGGTGGCTGCTGCAACATTTGATGTAGATAACCATTCAACAATGTTGCAGGAACTACAAAAGGCCTGTGACACACTGGCTAAGGATCATTCGCCCTCGTCCACTGAACCAGCAGTGGTGATTCCCGTTACTGACTGGCTTCCTAAAGTTGGTGATCTGGTACAAGAGAAGCTTGAGAACAAAAAAAAACTTGGTCCCTCTTATTGTGCGCCAGTCCCGGTGCTTGGATTGAAGGGTACTCGCACTGTGATCTTGCCTCCTTTGCCTGTCCGTAAGGAAAACTGATTTACTTCTATTGACAATATTAAGCTACACCATATGGCAGATACTGAATAGTATGACTTCAAGCATTCCGAGCCAAGATATTTCACTGAATCTAATGGCTCCGGCTTCCTCGACTACTCCCCACGAAATGGAGGGCGAGTTGGAAACTACTATTGATTTCTTGCCTGTCGCGAATTCTACTTCCACCAATGCAGACATCGAGTACGAATCTCCACCAATTGACGTCATCATTGATATGCCTGACAGACTATAAATGGCCCGTCTGATGCTGCCCAGCCCCCATTGTTTCATTTAGGACCGAGTGGTTATTATATGGATTGTGCCAGTTTCTCGTTGGACTAATCTTCTTCTTCCTCATCTGTGACGACCCCTTCGACTCGTACATGTATTTTCCTTGCCTGGTTCAAGAAAACGTACCTGGTCCCACTCTGGACATACATCTGGTTGGTGCTCACACTCATTTTCCTTTTCATGTTGATTGGATTTGTGACAGTGTTCTACTTGCTCGTCAGTGGTCATTATTTGCCTGGCTCGCTCTGATGTGAAAATTGTGGACGGAGTTCTGGCTCCCCAAACATCATCCAATATCATGAAACGTGATCAAGCCCTCGTGAACATTTCAGCTTTTCTTGTTGCAAATGGCATTGTTTGAGATAAAGTTGCATTCGAAGTCCATGGTTAGTTTTTTTTTTTAAATGACACAGTGTGTTTTGGGTTGGCTACATCAAAGAATTTGAATGTCCCTTCAATTCTCTCCTTAGCTGAGTATAATGGGTGGCGTATACACACAAATCTTATGATTGATGTATTACTGGCCAAATAAAAAAATGGTAGTATAAATGTTTCAGATGTCGACCCTTTAGGTTGGTTGTTATGGCCGACTAGTTCAAATGCTTGTCAACTGCGTTTTCTAAATGTGACACCGGGGTTCACACAAAGCAGACCTGACCCACGTTCCCCGCATTCACATTCAGTCTCCACATATTCAGTAGGTAAATTGTGCCAGCAATGGTTGGGTCACTCCACACTGTCATGAGTGAAACAACAGCTGTCCCTTCTGTCGGGTGACATCCATTTGGCTGATTTTATTTTAGATCCAAAAAATCTGAGATCAAAACGATTTATTTATGAAGCATATAACGAATTATGGAAACTATTGCAGATAGAGGCTGCATTGCGCCTACGCTAAATTGATACGGCTAATTTGGAAATGGTTCTTGCTGTGGTAGATATTAGCATTAATACATTGTCGTCCCGTATTTACAACTTGGACAATATGGTTTCCTCTGTTATTGACATTGAACAGAATGATGTATCTGTGTTACATCATGGTCAAAATCAATTGCGTTCTGTAATGCAATTTGCTTGGACTTTACAAATGCTCAAAATGGGAAAAGTTCCATGGGATTATTTGAATGCTTCTACTCTATTTTTACCATTCAATTTGACCGAAAACAGAAATGTATCTCTATGAAATACACCACTTACACATTGCTACACATAGAACAATTAGAACAGTTGCCTTTTTCTGTAGCAAAAACTGAAACCGCAATGTGGTTAATACATGGCGTTATTTCACTTCCCTTCTCAGTATTTCAGTTTACATCTTGCATGAAACACTTTCCCGTTGGACGCTTTGAGCCCCTGGGAAGCGCTCTTATTCATGAATTGTGGTGCTTGCCTTTTACTTACAGTTGTCAGCGTGCGGATAAGGACGTTTTCCTAACAGGGGAGGACTGCGATTCTACAGTAGAGCATTCCCTAGTTTGCAAACATGTTAAGTTGCACGGCACCTGTAACGTTTCGGTGCCAAATCTGGCTTGTTTTTTAAAAGGTTAGCCAGTCCCAGCTGATATTCCTGTATTAACGTTGCTTTCCAATGGCAGTTATCTTATTTTGAATAACCATGACTGCTGTGGCTTACAGGCTGGCATCCCGTATATAGTACCGGTTTCACAATGTGTTACTTGTTGCAGCAATGTCCTTTTTCCACCCCCGCATGGGATTGTAGATAGTCAGCTTTGACCTTCTATTTCAACTTTGAAAACAGATTTCAATAAACTAAGCAGACTCAAAGCGCTTCTGTTTCAACAAGAAGTGGCTCTCACATTAGCGCAAGAGACCTTCGAATTGCAGGTGGCGAGAACTGAAAGTGAGATACACTCACTACTAAACACCAATCTCCCACTCCATTTTGGGGAATTGATACACCAAGTATTTAATGCGTCTGGTAATGAAGGCCTTGCTCAATTTTTTTAACTTGTGGGATCTGGCCTTGTGTCCTCTATTCAGACACATTTTGGAGAAATACCAGCCATTATTCATTCCATTTTTTCCAGCACGTTCGGAGGATTTCGAGTTGATCCTCTTGCTGGCGTGTGGAGTGCTGGTACTTCTGCTACTGTTACGCAATGGCAACCCATCTGGTACTGCACAGACCCGGCCATTTGCAACTGTACTGTGACCAAATGCAACAACAACTTGGATGATTGCCATTGGCGATGCTCGGTGTGAGTTATAGACTTACTTTTCGCTTTGCCTACTTCACTTACATGCAACCTGTGTTCTATTGCCGACGGTGCCCTTTCTTTTGGACCTTGGATATATCCTCTCCAATACATCCGGCGCTGACCTGGATTATGATCTGTTAGTGGGTCCATTACTGCTCCATGCCCAGACCTGTTCTGGGAACGGCTGTTTGATGAGTGCAGCTGCACTTGGAGTGTTGGGAAGCTGGAATACCTGTGAGTCTGCACAGCGCCTCTTGCAAAGGAGTTTCATAGAGTATCACGCAAGTTGCCGGAAATGCTCTTGGAGGCATTGGATTATGAGGAACACGTGTGTTCCTTTAAACCGCTCAACTGGATGGCATCCCTCTTTGCTTTGAACGACAGAGATGACCTTTTGGAACTGCTTTCATTCCACGGTGCACATAATCTGATGATTTTTTCAGACTCGCCTTAAAAACATTTTTTGTTTGCACTTTTTACAATTTGGCTTTTTTTTCAGGCATTTCGATTCTGCTTACTGATGCATTCTGTTTTTCTATATGCTACGGTCCTACCAAGGGGAGGGTGGCACATGGCCGATAGGGACATTGTAGACATCGCTAAGTTAGCATGAGCCCAGCAGACATGATGCTGCTTTTGCGCACGTTACTACATGACTTTGTTTTGCAGTACACAGTTTATGCCTTTCACATGAGAACTGTCTGCTGCATTCGTTCTCTGCCTGTTCCTGGAGTTAAGTCTGAACTCTGTGAGCAAGGTTGATAAACAATGCCCCTTGTTATTCTGTTCTGGTCAGTCCCAAGCACCTAGACAAAACATGCCAATGCAGCTGCTGCTGGAAACTCGTACTTTGATATTATGGCGATGCATGTTTAGGAAACACACACTTGAAAAGAGAACTTTCTAGGGAGAAGAGCGATGCTGTTCCTATGATGTAGAGACACCATCTAGGCACTAAGGTATGGGGTAGCAGACAAAGCTCAGAGATCTTCTATTATATAATAATACATATTCTTACCAAGGGGAGGGTGGTTAGGCGTTATAGTCCTTCTTCCACTGTCTTTATAAGATGAAATCTCCCTTTAAGATATATGTCCTTGCTGTAGTGCTAACTGTACTAGTTATATGCATTTTTCTGCTGGTTGTAGCTGGTATACTGCATTTTAGAGCACAATAGTTAAAATAAACACTTAAAACTATAACCGTGTTTCAGTCAATTATTTTTGTGGGCAGGTACGAGAGTGTGAGCGAAAAGGTGTGTCTTGTTACCACGATTCCTGAGAGATCAGGGAGTGTTGTGTTCTGGGGTGTCTAATCATTTGCTTCTTCATGAGTATGTAGGAGAGCGAGTGAGACACTATAGCCAGTCGGTCCTAGGTTTGTGGGCGTTAAGGTGGTGGGAAGGCTTAGCCCCATACACAGAGGTCCTATATTCCTTCGCATAGTTCTGTGTATGTGCAGAATACCTGCAACACCCCGAAGATTTGGAACTCTCTTGGACCGGAAGTCCATTGAATCCCTTCTACCGCTTCTTTCAAAAAGGAAGTGTAAAAAATCCCCCAAAAAGTTTGTGCCTTAAAGGCCTTGGCTCTGCTGCTTCATTACTGCCCTCTTTACTGATGCTCTGATTGTCTATTACATGGGTGTACACCTGGGAATAACATTGCCCATATTTGTCTTGTATATATTGAATGATCTTCTCCCATTACTTGATCAGGAAGTAGGTCGAATCCCATCCACCACTTCTTTCAAAAACTAATAGAAAAAAAAAATCCTAGTGATCAAGTTTCTGCCACATAGACATTGGCTCTGCTGCCTCATTCTGCCCTCTTTTCTGATGCCTTGATTATCTATTACATGGTTGTACTCCGGTGATTAACAGTGTTGGCAGGCTATGCACATATTAGCATTGTATATATTGATTGCTCTTCTCCCATTAATGAATCCGTCTGACCTCCAATTTTAGGTGCCCTGAATCCCGCTAGGGTCATGCTCACGCCTTGCACTTATTTGTAACCAATGTTCTTTTGCCACTATTGTATCCTACCTACCCTAACTGTGAAGGGAAACAACCTTTACAGCGCAACTTTTACAACGCACTACCATTACAACGAAACTTTTACAACGCAACATCCATTACATAGCATGCCATTACAACGCAACCATTACAACGCATGACACTACAACACGTCATTACAATGCAGTCATTACAACGCATACCATTACAACGCATACCATTACCATCCAACACTTACCCTACTGTTGCACCCCCTGGAGTTAGAATAGTAATTTTTACCCCTACACTATCCAACACATACCCTACTGTTGCACCCCCTTGAGTTAAAATAGTAATTTTTACCCCTACACGATCCAATACTTACCATACATGCAATGTAATGTTATGCGTTGTAATGGTATGTGTTGTAAAGGTAGTATGCGTTGTAATGGAATGCGTTGTAAAGGTAGTTTTTAAAAATTCGTTGTAATGGCATGCGTTGTAATGGAATGCGTTGTAATGTTAGTTGCGTTGTAAAAAATGCATTGTAAAGCTGTGCGTTGTAAAAGTATGTGTTGTAACGTCATACAACCACTGTGAAGCACTCTGATACCTGCCTGGGTCATGTTCGCGCTATGCAAAACTTTATAAATAAAAACACTAAAAAAAGCAGAGAGTGTTTACAACCCCTCCCACAGGATGACCCGCAGATTAGAATTCCAAGGCAGGGGAGCTTCAAAGAGCTCACTGCCTTTGGTATGCAAATCTGGGTTCCCTCACAGACGAAGATGCCGCCCCACTTTGTCCTGAGTCCTCAGGTTCCTGGACAGGTGATGGGGAAATTTGTGTGTCAACCCTCAGGCTAGTTCTACCCCTAAGATGGGCTACCTGAAGTGGAGCTGACTTTTCAAAGTTAACTACCTTGGTGATAGCAAACTTAGGAACTCTGGGACAGTGTTATGCCCACTTCTCACAGGAAGTGGTCATGAGGGGTTGTAGTGACCCCAGGGGTAGGTAGCCCATTGGCTACTACCCTACACTCCCCTAACGCCCCTAAATTCAGTATTTAGGGGAGACCCTGACACCAGAAAAGCAGATCCTGCTGACCTATGAAGGACACTGAAGAGCTGCGAAAGCAAAGACCGAAGAAGGAGCAACTGCCCTGACCCCAGCCCTGTCGGACTGTCTGCTGTTCCCGCTGAATTGCACCAAAGCTGTCTTGTCCTGCAAGCTGGCATGCCTCCCTAAGCCTTTGAGGACTGCCTGTGTTCAACAAAGACCCAGGAACTCCTGTGGAGCAGCAGACCTGCTCTCCTGCAGGCATCCCAAGAAGAACCGTAAGGACTCAAGACTTCCCCAGAACCCACTGCCTCAAAGCACCACCCCACCTGAGCCCCCCAGCCCGAGTCGATGTGGTCCCCGAGCCCTCAGGAGACAGAGTCCATTTTTGTTTTGCCCTTTGTGAACTGCACCAATGAAGCTTGTAGGCTCTGTGTGCAGGCCCCCTCAACCATGAGTGCTCCTGGACAAAGAAACCCGACACCTCAAAGACTCTCTACACCCAGCCCGAGGAGAAGAGGACCACCAATGTCCCCACATCCCCTAGCATTGCAAGAGTTGAACTCTCTGGTTGGTTCAGCCCAACTGGCCTTCCAGTCCAAATCTGCAACCTCTTTTTGCGCAATCTGATCCCCATTTGCTAACATTGAGCACCCAACGCTATATTGCACCACTGCACCCAGCCGCCCTAGTGTCGCTGGAGATGACCTGTTGGTGCTGCCTTGGACCTTGCCCCATACCTACTTTAAGTACAGGAGATTGGTCTCATAAGTCTCTATACTGTACCTGAATGCCGTACTTTCTTTTTCCTCCAATAGGGTAACATTGCAGCTTCTGAAAAAAGCACTGTTGACTATTTAAATGTAAAAGTATTTCTCTTTAAAAACGTATTGATCGTATTGATTCCGGTGCTTAAACACATATAAAGATATGTCTTATTTTCTTAAATTGCTGTGGATCTCCTTATTGAATCTTGTGCATCATTTATTAAACGTGTGTGTATTTTGTAGATGTTTAACACTACTCTCTGATAAGCCTAAGGCTGCTCGACCACACTACCTCTTAGAAGAGTACCTTGGGATTGCTAGAGCAAGCCCCAGTCCACTAGTAAAGGAATACCTGGGCTCTTTGCACAATATACCTATTTTTGGTATATCATATAAAGAGCTGGCTTCCTACAACCTCACCATATGCAGAAAGTCAGACTCCTCTGCATTACAGCTAGACTCCGCCGCCAGTATTCAGAGTTTATGTTGATCACAGAAATTGAAGTCCCTATAGTGCAGAAGGGTCTCTCATATTCATGGGGCCATGCCTCTGCAGTACCTCCAATGGCTCTAGGTATGCATAGAAGGTCAGGATCACACTAATTATTGCTAGTATAGTCTAGTCAGGGCCGGCTTTAACACTGGTGGCGCCCTGTGCGACAATGTCTGTTGGTGCCTCCCCAATGATCACCTCTGCCACAGATTCCCTCACTAGAACCCTTTAACAGTGCCCCTCAAGTCTCCATAACCACTGTCTCTCAAATTCATTTAGTTTTATAGCATCGCTCATACCAGTGTAAGGTGTCAGAGCATGTTACACCACACACACATTGCACAATCATATGTGTGTAAATCAGTGTATAGGAAATGTTACATCAGACAGGACTACAAGGTGTAGGAGTGACACCTCATCGATACTGGTAGGCAATAATGTTTAAGAGTCCTTATTCTCGAAAAGCACAAATTCAGAATTTAAAACGTAACATCATTGCTAGGGGTTCTCTTTAATATGAAGAATTGTTTTCTACCCAAATTAACCCTTTTCGCCAGATTAAGATGCTGAAAGTCGGCAAACAAACATATAGCTCTAACATATACCTTGCAGTTTGCATGCAGCTCTTTGAGGACAGTTAATAGCTCAATGGTTTATATTAAGATTTTGACTTATAAACGACAATTTACAAAAGGAGCTCTCTTACAGAAGCAGCAACCCACTGACCTATTTATATTATATGCACTTTGTTATCTGCATAGTACACGTTCATTTTAACCCTCTGCGCTACCTTAGGATGAGTCAAAACTTCCACTAGACAAACCTCCGGTCTCTTTCCAGGCAGACGATTAATCACCAGAGTTATCTTGACATTTTATTTGATGTCTGAAAATTGCAGGAGGCTAGGAACGCAGCAGCAGGTGCTTTTAAAATGATAGTATGCTTGTAAAAATGACGCCCCCATCCTAAATCAGCGCCCGGTGCGGTGGCAGCGATCCCACCGTTCTAGAGACGGCCCTGTCTAGTTGCTAATTCAGGTCTCACTCCTGGAGCACACAAGTGGTCAGCTACTATTATGGAGGAAAAGCTCAATCCCTGACTGCATGAAGATACCTGATCATCGTTATAATAGTCTTAATTAAAGATTTTATTTAAAATTAAGTTACTGATGTATCATTTTTATTCTTTTCTATATTTAAAATACATGAAATTAGTTTACCATAACATTTAACATAAAGATATTTTTACTAGCTTTTCCAAGTTTCATAAACATTTTTAGTTTTCCCCATATAATACCATATGAAAAAAATAGGCCTTAATAAGTGTTTCTGTGACTGTGGAGTTTCCCTAATATAAAGAATTAGAAAAAATAAAAAAAAGTATTTAACTCGGAAAAATGAGTAAAAATATTTTATATTAAATAATAATGTACATTCATTTTATATATTTATTTTAAATGTAGACTACGAGGAAAAAACTCCTACGCCACTGTTACCTTCATTGAAATGTATCTTTAATTAATTGAAATATTTGAAATAAATATTCTTTTTCTGCAGTTTAAATAAAAAAAAATTCATACCTTAAGTAAAAAAATATGCATTTGCTTTTCTTAAAAGAATGCATAGAATTAATTAGAACAAATGTCATTATACTTTATTAGAAATTATGATGACATTAATTTTTAAATGAAAAAATATGTTATAACTAATAAATATGTTTTCTTTTTTAGACTTTTACATTATATTCTATGTATTCATACATTTTTAAACTATTTTCAACAATTAAATGTAATTTAACATTTTCTCCAAGGTTTCATTTGAATCCCCTACTTCCATTATTTTCAATGGGAGGGTGTTGCAATACCTGTGGTTGGCCTTGTGTGGTGTTGGACTTCACCTCTGAGCTGGGGTATTGATTAGTGTTTTGGGTCTCTTTTGGCTGTAGTAACCTTAAATGTGCAGTTTCTGAATAGTAATGAGATCACTCTTTGGTGTGTGGATGCATGTCCCTCCTCAAGCTCTTCCTAAACCCTCTCTTTACCTTCCTTACTCAGCCACCTATATGAGCGTTGGACTGGAGTATAGGGTAATCTTTCCCTGATATTGACTGCAGCAAGCACAAATACATTCAGTATCCCATATGCTGCAATACACCTATATACAGTGTGTCTGTATAAGTTCAAATATTGACCCAAATTGTAAACGCGGGTCTCTTTTTTCCGCTTTCTGATTTGCTAATCAGGGCCACTTTTATTTAGGTGTTCAAACCTATTTTCTGTCCCAGTGTGACCCTGCCTATTATGTAGTAAGAAGTCCCTAATTTTCAACTACTCCCTCCCATATGTACTACTAAGTAGTAAAATTGGATGTGTGAGGATCTTCCCATAGATAGGAGATTTATATTCAAAGGTTTGTGAATAGCATTTTGTGGTACTACTAAAGTACTATGAAATGCAATTTGTGAATAGGCTCCAGAGTGAGGTCATGGCCCCTCTATTTACTTAGCGACAATTCTGAGCAGCTTTGAGTCGTGCATTAGAAGAGACTATATTTATTTTAACAGGCAGCAACTATAATAGGTAGATAAATAAAATTAGTTAATAGTGGTTGTCTAGAATGCTCATCCATCCATCCCCTGACCTGCCCCCCTGAAAAATCATGGTTGGGGTAAATCCTCTGATTTCCTAGTCCCATAGTAGTGCGGCTTCTTACCTTGGCCGCCATTGTGCATTTAACCATTACAGGCAGACAGGGACTTAGAGGAGGGAGTCAGACATCATGCTCCTCCAATCCTTGGAGTCTCAGCGAGGACCTTACCACGACACAGTAGAGCTTTACATGTTTTTTTGTTGAAATGCTAACTTACTATGATCAAATCAATAAATAATGAGGATCTGTCTCCCAGGCATCCTCTTCCCCCTAGACAATGGCATAGAACCCCAGTATTTGTGCAGCAGGTGGAGTGGGAAGGGGAGGGAATGTGTGATACTTGCCCACTGACCCAGGTCTCCACTCATCTCTGGGAAGTGGTTACATTTGAAAGGACAGACTTAGCAATGGGTTTATTAGGATTTGAATGGCCACCATGTTAGTAAGGGTATCTTTCCCTGTTGGAGTAAATTGTAGGGCATCAGAAAGAGATTTTGGAAGGCAGCCTTGGACAAATACAGAGGCGTTTGAGATCAGCACTAAATTAGGTATCATGGAAGTTGTCAGAAAGAGGCAGAAGGGGCTTTTCTATGGACGTGTTGGTATTGAGGCAGAGACAGCAGCTTTTGGGTGGGTTCATGAAGTGGCTAGGCAGCTCTATAAGAGCAGGCAGAGCCAGCGTTTATGGATAGAAAGGGATGGGTATCATGGGACGTAAAGGTGACAAGGGCATGTGTGACACAGCATAAACGATTATTGTGTCTACAGCATTAATCTACGTGCAAACTCCAGGCTTGTGGTTGGAATCCATGCTGAGCAGTCTCAGCGGGACCACTTAAAGGATTATTGAGGGCTTGAGGGGAGGGGTTGGGAACTGGTCAGGTGTGCAACGAGACCTTAACTTCCGGGGAGGTTGGCAGAGGTCCTAACAGGTCAACCACTGATGGCAAGGCTAACACGTCAAACAATGGGGCACAGCTATCCTTAGAGCCAATAGAAGAGGCTAGAGTGATCTTTTGTGCATTTTAAACATACTGGTCAAATCCGATAGAATACAAACATGTTTTAATACATTTGTCAATGTTGATAAGGTACTAAAGCAGCTTCTATTGATTTCAATAAATAAAATACTATAGAACCAGTTTTTGCAAAGCTAGTTCAAGAATTTGACCCTTTTTTCAGTTCCTTCCTTAAAATGACACTGAACTCATTAAATGCCTTTGATTTCATCGTTTTCAGTCTGCTGTTTGGGACATTGCGACATATGCTTGTTAGAGGCTGCCCCAAGAGATGACAGCTATAATCATGCAGGAAGCCACTGTAGCATCGTGCTACAAAGAACCACGGACACAGGTTCTTATATTAAGGAGCTTTATTATTTGCCACCTGTCTCAACCCTGTCCCTACTCTAACTGCCTCTTCCCTTGTCCGTCCCCTCCTCTTCCTGTCCACCCCTGGGCTCCACCCACAACCACTAGCCTGCTAACTTCATAACATCTCCCCCCTTTGTAACAAAACAAACAAACATACTGACTTCCCAGTCCATTTCTTCAATAAGTCTTTTAGGTGGACGTGCGTCGCGATGAGGTCGTGGCGACCTGGCTCTCGGACTAGTATTGTTCAGTGTCTCATTGGCCGGACCAGTGTTCTCGCGACCAGCTGAATGTGGTTCTTCTGAACTGGGAGTGTCCATTTCACTCACCACGGTTCCGGTGGTGTCTCGTGATAACTTCTTGAAATGCGAGATGTTTCTCGTGACTCGCCGATGCTCCGATTCCGCAGTGAGCATCGTTCCTTTCTTTTTCGTGATTAGCAAAGGGTCATCCTTGAACAGGCAGTCGGTCTTCCTCTGCTGTTCTTGCTTGACGAGAACATGGTCCCCTTCATGTAAGGACAGTGACCTCGCTCTTCTTCGGCGGTCTGCATATAACTTCATTCTGTCTTTATTGCGCTTGTCCGTTATCATCATGGTCTCGTGCGGGCGATGATGCTCGCAAAGCCCCTTCCCACGTTGGAATGCGATTCCTCATGGGACGTCCTAGCATGAGTGTCGCCGGGGACTGCCCAGTCGTTGCATGAGGAGTTGTCCTGTAAGCTCGGAGGACCTCGTTGAGAGCCACTTGTAGATCTTTACCCTCCGCTGTAGCATGTTGAAAAGTCTTTTTGAGTGTGGCCATGAATCTCTCGATTGTTCCATTAGCCTGTGGCCAGAGGGGTGTGATCCTGCGATGATGAAAATCCAGGTGTTTCGCAAATGCTGCGAAGTCTTGCCCATTGAAAGGGGGTCCGTTGTCCGTTTTCACCTTCGTGGGAACTCCCCATGTTGCAAAGACTTCATCAAGTACTTTGATGGTACTAGAGGCGTTTGTGGACGGTACAAAGTATGCCATGGGATAGCGAGAATGCTCATCAATGATGGCCAGCACATATTTGCCCGATGACAGGGGTCCATAGAAATCAATGGCGATCTCTTGCCACACTCCAGGTGGCAGCGTGGTCATGTGCAGCGGTGCTGGAGGATCACTTTTGCTTGTGAGCTGACAGAGGTGAAAGTCCTTCAAGGTGGCTTCTACCAGTTGATCGAGATACGGAAACCATACTCGTTCCCGTAGCGCACGTTTAGTCGACACAATCCCCCGATGCCCTTCATGTGCAAGGGCAACCACTCCTTGCCTTAGTTGAGTGGGGATCACGATCCGCTGGTCTCGCAGGCGTATGCCATCGGTGGTGGCTGACAGTTCACCACAGACATGCCGGAAGGCTTGCATTTCTTGTTTGATAATGGGATCAGTCTCTTCATCCTGAGGATCATGTCTCCACCTGTTGTTTCGAACCCTGCGAAGGACTTTCTGCAGGACGATGTCTTGAGCCGTACTCTCTCGGATGGTATCCATGGGGATAGCTGGGGGTAGGGCTTGGTCAGTCACAAAATGTATGTACTCTTCCGCGATAGATGACTTGGAGACTGACGATGCAAGTGGGTGCCGGGACATATAATCAGCCGGGTTTTCCGATTTACCAGGCTTATGGATAATGGTGAATGTGTACTCCTGTTACCTTAGGCCCCACCTTTCGATCCTTGGGGGCATCTTGGATCGTGGGTTTCCATAAATGGTGACAAGGGCTTGATGGTCTGTGATTAAAGTGAAATGTTTGCCGTATATGAAGACATGAAAATGTTCACATGCCCACACAACGGCAAGACTTTCCTTCTCGGGCTGCGAGTAAGCCCTTTCCGGGTCAGTCAGGCTACGGCTCGCATATGCAATGATACGACGTTGATCTGAGTCATTGTTATACTGGGCCAGGATGGCTCCGAGCCCAACAGGACTGGCGTCCACAGTTATCTCAGTCTTTCTTTGCGGGTTGAAATATGACAAGTGATCCGCAGACACCACCGCCTTCGATATTTCCTTGAAGGATTGCTCACATTGAGGAGTCCACTCAAACGGTTGACCTTGTTTGGTCAAGATGCGGAGGGGATGACTGATCGTCGCATAGTCCCTGATGTAGCGAGCACAGTAACTGGCCATGCCTAGGAACGATCTGAGTTCACTGACGTCCTGGGGGCTCTTGGTGTTGTTCAGAGTCATAATCTTGTCAGGATCAGGTTTCATGCCGGCGCCTGAGAAAATATGGCCAAAGAATTTCAGTGTGTTCTGGTGAAACTCGCACTTCTCTTTGTTCAGAGTCAGGTTTGCCTCCTCAGTTGATCGGAGTGACATCCATCTATTATTTCTGACTTAATTGCAGCATCTGTTGAGAAATTATCAAATTCACAATGTTTGGCTAGTCTCCGCAGGCGCATCATGAAGGCACTCATGGGTTCTTCCTTCCCTTGACGAGCCGAGTGGAATGTGTGGCGTTCGTAGTCTACGTTTTTCTTGTGAAGAAATCTTTTGTTCAATGCGTCACGCACTTTGTCATAGGTGTCCGCCTCAGCAGCAGGAAGGTCTTTGATTATTTTGACTATTTCCCGCCCCGCCAGGTTGCGCAGGGCAATCAACTTCTTCTTGTCCACAGTCACTTCCGATCCTTCGATGTAGTCTTCAAACTCTTCCAGCCATTCTTGCCATCTGGGACCCATGCTTCCCCCAGTGGTCACTTTGAGAGGTTCGGGTGCTCGCAGGTGCGACCCACCTGTAACCTTGGGCTTGACATCGTCTGGTTGCGGCGGATTAACTTCGTCATCAGTCACCATGTTGTCTGAGGCGTGCCCTGCTTCCTTTTTGCCTCAATGTGATGTTTGTTTGCCAATGCTTGTTTATATACTGGTGCCAATGCTTATTTATTTGCTAATGCGTGTTTGGTCTCTGGTGCCAATGCTTGTTTCTTGGCCAATGCTTGTTTGTTTTCAGTTGCCAATGCTTGCTTCTTTGCCAAAGCTTGTTTATTTGCCAGTGCTTGTTTATTTCAGTTGCCAGTGCTTGTTTCTTTGTCACTGCTTGTCTATTTTCCACTGCCAGTGCTTGTTCCTTTGCCCAGGGCCTGACTTCAAAATGTCCGCCTTCACAATGCACAGGGATGTCCTTCCCAGATGCCTGACTTCAAAATGGCCGCCGTCACTGCAGGCACACGAGGCACACGAGGCTCTCTCCCTTGGCTCACTCGATCTCCCTTCCACTCTGGACTCACCAGTTGGCAGCTTTAGCAGGCAGTATACATCAGGGCCTTCTTCTCTCCGGCTGTGACCACAGACAGGTGAGGTTGAGGAGGGCTCCCACCTTACTTTCAACTTCCCGCTCTTCCTCACCGATCGCGTGCCAAAGACCACGCATCGGGCGTGAGGTTCTTCGACGTCCGATGGCTCACAGGCTCCGATTCCGGCACGCTTGCCGGTAGGTTCTCGGGGACAGCGTCCTCTCCACCAGGGCACCTTATTTCTTTCTTCTGGGGTGCTGGACAAGGTCGGATTGGGCTCCTGACTCTTGTTTCTGCAAGGATGCTGGGTTACCCGCATCCAGCAGGACTCGCGCTTTCGGCGCGAAACAGCTTCCTTTCTCGAGCGTTTCAGCGCTCGCTGTTGTGGCTTTCTCTGGGCTCCCCAGCGTCTCTGGGGGTCAGGGTCACTTACTGCTGACCTCCTTCTCCCGGCAACAGCATCACACGGCAGCGGAGCTTCTCTCTCAACGCTGCAGGGGGACAGGGTGCTCTCACACGATTCTGTGGGCTGCAGTCTTGCTTATCCCACCCTCGTCGCCAGTTGTAGCATCGTGCTACAAAGAACCACGGACACAGGTTCTTATATTAAGGAGCTTTATTATTTGCAACCTGTCTCAACCCTGTCCCTACTCTAACTGCCTCTTCCCTTGTCCATCCCCTCCTCTTCCTGTCCACCCCTGGGCTCCACCCACAACCACTAGCCTGCTAACTTCATAACAGCCCCTATGCCTAAAAAACTGGCAAAAAGGTTGTTGCTTTTATAATAATTTTGCAACGAAGTGTGTTCAATCATGCAATGGGTACACATATTTCTTCAGGCTCCAGAACATCTAAAATGTGTGGCGGATGGGCAATTCCTTGTAAGGAGATCACTTTCACTGAAACAGAAATTGAGGCCGTTAAGAGGGTATTTAAAAATAACAACCGTGCTTTCAGTTCTGTTATGAAGCCCTAGCACATGAAGTGTCAAATCAACTAAAATGTCAATGTTGTTTTTAAATACTGCAGAGGCAATGCATATTAGAAAATGCAACATGTTACAAATTTCTCCAAAATTCCTATGAGAAAAATGACGCAAATCTCTATATTAGTTGTTTCTAAATGTGTATAATAATTAGCAATTAGCCATCCCTATGTAGAAAAAGGGACAACCTTGAATGGAGCCCAATAGTGACACAAGGCAGATAACATAGTTACCAGTTTGTCCTAGAACGAGCTGTGCACAAAATAGTATTTTCATTGTGCAGTGCACTTGCAAAGCTAGCGTATTATACCCAATATCCGAGGTATGCTGCTATTCACAGACTCAGACTTAGTTTGAATAAGGTTTCAAAAGCATTTAGCTGATAAACTAAACTAAACGAGGATAGGCAGGACAGAACAATACAATCCCTATACAAGGGGAGTGCTGGTGTACTTACTCTGCATAGACAACATTCCGAAGAAAAAACGCACAAGGCATTTGTAAAAGTAAATTCTATATCTGTTTCATACCACACTCTGAGAAACTGATCATAGAGGGGTTTGCGTTAGGTGGCCAAGCTGTACCTCTGGTTAAGCATTAGGGGCCTCATTAGGATGTTGGGCGGACTATTGGTGGTGGTCCACCCGGCAGCCCGGGTATTGGTCAGACTGGCAGATTACAATTAGGATTTGGGCGGGTGGAAAGACCACTGCCTCCAACATGCTCAAGGAGACCATCAGGGTGGCGGTCGGAGCCTAATCCCTACAATGAAGGCGGTGCCTGCGAAGGCACCGCCATAGGAATTAGGATGTCAGTTTCTTACAGCCTTTTCATGGCTGTCCCACCGCGATGAAAAGGCTGTTAGAAAGGGACTTTGGGGGGCCGCTAGCAGGACCCCGGTTCCCTGTGGGCCTTTGCTATGTGGCCAGGGGGGGCGCTTGTGGTCCCCTACAAGCATCCCTGCACCTTATGCCGGGCAGCGCACGGTGTCTGGCATACGGTGCCTGGGTGTTTAAAAACATGCCTTTTTGCCTTTTACTGCTGCAGCCCTATTACGGGCCGCAGAACAAGCCACAACAGTAAAAGCCATGTTTCCGACTGCCTACACGGCGGTTGTGTTGTAATTGGGCTGTTGAGACTGTCGACTCCTTGTCAGACGGTCTTGTGCCCAAAACAATGGCAGTCGGACATCTTAATTAGGCCCCAGATGTTCAGGCTTCACGCAGCTGAACTATCTCAGTCTTACTTTAGCCAAAGGTAAGGCTCCAGGCATCTTAGCTATCCCTCAGGTGACGATGCATTATCACCAAAGGGCTATCCATCATTTCTCTTTAATTTTTTGTGAAATTGCCAATGGCCAAGTTTAGTGCCTGAAGGCACCCACTAAATATATTGATAACATATACCTGCAATGTATGAGTTGAGTTGTGACTTATAAAGTGCACCAAAAGCATCTTGGTGCTGACCTACCTACTACTGGTGTTTACCACACACCTACTACTGGTGTTTACCACACTGCATGTTTTGCATTTTTGTCTTAGCATTATATCCCAACAGATTTCCTTATGATTTTTTGAGTGAAATCTGTCAGGACAAATTTGCAGAGATTGGTAACTGGTGAAACTCAGAATTTTGATCTGCGTGCAAATATCCATTTGCCCAAGGATTGGAATTTAAAATACAACTTTGAATCAAGGTGTAAGGAAAATCTGTAAGTGTATAGAAAGCAGGGATAGGTTATGGAAATACAGATTTGCCAAGCTCTGTATTGGCATTATTATGGCCTCAAAGTAATGTAGGGTTAAAGTATGTTGGTTTGTATTGTAGTTGTATTTATACAGTGCTTATACCAAAGAGGAGAGGATAATAATAATAATAATAATCCACATTTGTAAAGCGCACAATCACCCGTTAGGGTCTCTAGGCGCTGGGGGCCGTCGGGAAGATTAAGCAAGCTATTGCCCAGAGTCACATGGTGCTGGGCTAACCTGCTGCCAGAGCCGGGGATCGAACCCTGATCCCCAGATTCCAGCGTCAGTCGCCCTGGGCCCGGTGCCACGCAACTCCGTGGAGCAGCATAGATGGAACAATACACTTTTGTCATTTGGCCCATATGCGTCTCTTTATGTCATGTGTAAGGACCAGGATCATTACTATGCCTCTGCGTGAATTTGAAGAGAAAGTATGTGAGAAATAATGTGAAAAATAAGTTGCTTAACTATTAGATTCTAATAGAAGGACAGATGTGTGAGTGCTGTCTTGTCATGGTTGAAATGTTTTGGTGTGTGGATATGGCTGAAACTTTGTCAAACAAATGTGTAGCTGCGCTTACTCATGGGTGTAGGAGAGACCTGTAAGGATAGATGCGGCTGCGCAAGCTTGTATCTTGCATGTAAGAAGTGGTCTGCATATATACAGTTCGAACCACATACAATACGGTGCTAAGGAACTGCACAGAGATTCAGCGAGCTACACTTAGGATGTGTAAACTTGGGGATCCAGGCAGCTATGAGGCTCAAAAGTGTATCCAATCAAATCCAAAACAGCCTGAGTGGAAGGAAAAATACACATGAACTTCACAGTGCTACGGAACCTATATAGCACATATACTACACTTTGCTTAAGGCAATATCTGTCATTAGTAAAGCTGACAGGGTTTGGAGACCTGGACCATCAATTAGTATCAATGATACAACCTGATAACAGAGTACATCATTTATTTTTGTATTCAGTGTCTGTTTAAATAGTGTCTCGGGTTATGAATGGGTTCAAACCATTAAGAAAATAAAACAAATCACTGTTTCTGACTTATCTGCGCTTTGGGTTTCTCAAAGGTTAGGAAAGTGCTTTAAAATATCACAATAAAATATCACTGTTTTTCCCATTACATTCCGATGGATTCTTGCATACCAAGTCTTTTGTTAAAGTGTGGTGAAGTACACCTGCACAGCATTTGAAGATATGGTGGTATATCATCATCAATAATCTTTATTTTGATTATAAAAAACCATAAAAGATTACATATATAAAAATAATGATTCAACAATTCATTCAGATCATAACCCGCCCTGTCAGACACAATTTTAGATAATAATCAATGTCCCAATAAAGGTTTTCTTAAAGGTTAAAACAATAAATATAACTTTCAATCCCCTCAACAATACCATTTTGCCATAACTCACAATATTATCAGTACGTCAGGTCACAGGTTATAAGGGGTGTTACTTCCTACTTAAAATACCTTTAATAAGTTTCAGCAATATGTACAAGGTACCATACTAGTCAACTAACAGTTCACATCTTGGTTTGGCCTTAATACTTAATGGGCACACACTTAATTTGGGACTAGCTAGAACTTCAAACCCCTTCTCTTTCTTATTAGGTATACACAGAAAAGGTATCCGCTTACACTAAACACAACTGATTGTGCAGCATCTGTGTGCAATATTCTTTCCGCCTCTTTACAAGATCTGGTTCCCAGGAGCCGACAGATGGGTTTAATCCATTTTCTCCTGGCATAAATGTAGGCAGAGCAGAAGAATAGCACACATGTTTCATTCTCTTTGGCACCTGTGTGACAGATTTCACAACCACCATTATTTTCCTTTTCTGCACTACGCACCCATTTAGTAGTGTTTGCATTAATTTGCAAAATACCGTAGCGAAATTTTAAATAAAGAGATTTCGCAAGTTCTGGTTGAATTTCATCCATGAAAGACTCGAATTTACTATTTGGCTTTATGTTTAGGTACCTTATAGATAAGGTGCCTAATTTAGAGTTGTGTGACAAAGAATCTTGGACAATTGTCCAAAAGGTCTGCTTCAGCAATTTTTTTTTTTTGTTGAAAATTTGTTTTTATTGTTGCCTTCACAAATTAGCAGTAATAATCAGCAGCATAACATGCAGCGTCAACATTCAGCTGCCTTCAGTCAGTGGAGCAACTTTTCAAATTTTCTTTTCCCCCCAACTCTGAACATACTACATAAAAGGGTCAAGCGTAACAATCGTATCATCTGACAATCATATTATCAGTGTGAGTAGTGCTTATGCGTACATTACTTTAGGTTCGGACAATAGCTAGTCCATCCATGAGACCATATTCTATTTCCCATGCACCCCCCCCATCAACGTCCACCCCAGATGTCGTCACATTAGTCCAATTCATCCTCCTCCCCAGAACTATCTGCATCCTCATCTTCCGGTAACGGCTCACAAATATCCCCTCTATATGAGTTCCATGGCGTCCATATTTTATTCCACTTGCGCGGGTTGAGTCTCTGTTTATAGACCTCCCGTTCCCTCAACATAAGCATATCATGTTCTTGCACCACTGCGACAGCGTCGGAGTAGTCGGCGCACCCCAGTTCTGTGCTATATCGCGCTTCGCCAGCATCATCCCAATGACCACCCAACGCTTCCCATGTAGTGATAGATCTGTCGGGCCCCACACGTGTAGTATGCATACCCGAGGGGTAGGTGTGAAAGGGGTGTCCAGCGTCTGGCTGATTGTGCGCGCTACGCGTCTCCAGTAATTTTGTAAAGTGGGACATTCCCATAATGTATGGAACAGTGTACCCTCCTCCCCACAGTTGCGCAAGTAATAGGGATGTTCCGCCCTGTGTATGTTATAGAGTGTTGTGCGGGTGTAGTAAACTCTGTGTAAAATTTTAAATTGGACCAATCGAAATCGCATGGATATGCCTGCCTCTCTGGGTGACGCTAGCGCCTCGTTCCACTCCGACTCATCCAGATCCCCCAGCTCCTCCATCCACTTTTCCCTCAGGCGCCCCAGCGGATCTGGCAAATTGTTCAACAGTTTACGGTACGTGAGGGATGTAGCACTCGTCTCCATATAGTCCGTTAGCAGTCGGTCCTCTAACGGAGCCGACTCCGGGATCAGCGCCCCGGCTTCCAACACAGACATGAGTGCGTGTCTAATTTGTACATATCTGTACGTTTCTGTCACTCCCAGGTCATACTGTGTCCTCAGTGTATCGAAAGAGAGTACCGCGCCTCCCGACCATAGATCGCCCACTGTGGATATCCCGATGGTATCCCATCGATCAAACCCTTTACTGTTACGCAAAGTACCAAACGCCCTGGAGTCCCATAGTGGTGTGAGTCTGGTAATCACCCCCTCCCATCCAAGCCGCCTCTGTGCCTTATGCCAGATAGTCACCGTGTGATTGGTCGGGCCTTCCAGCTTCCCAACCAAACCCTTATTATAGAGCGGTGCCAGGAGGGTAGCCGTACCTAATTGCCGTCTATCAGCCACATACGCCGGGTCATCATGGTTACCATGAATCCATTGGTTGATCACCTTAAGGTGCGCCGCCCAATAGTACAGTTCAAGGCTCGGGAGCGCTATCCCCCCGCTATACCAATCTCTAATTAATTTCAGCTGTGCTACCCTGGCCGGCTTGCCAATCCAAAGCAACGTGGTCAGTTGTGCCGTCACCTGGCGGAAGAACAACGCTGGAACCGCCGTCGGGGTGTTTTCCAGGACATATAGAAAGCGAGGTAGTGCCAGCATTTTAAAGAGCGCCGCCCTACCCAGTAATGTCAGGGGGAGGGCCTTCCAATGGCGCACATCCGCCCTCAGTCTAGTCATCAAGGGAACCAGGTTGAGCTCTAAAAATGTCTCAGAGTCCAGCGCGATTTGGATTCCCAGGTACCTGAAGGTACGTGTTTCTATGATCAACTGGCACCCATCAGGCAGCACCGGGGGGTCACCCCGGATCATGAACAGCACGGACTTGGACCAGTTTAGTTTATATCCTGATGCTGCGCCATGGGTCTCACAGAGGGCCAGCAGGATCGGAATGCCAGCGTCTAGGTCCATGAGGTAGACCAGCATATCATCCGCATACAGGGAGACCCTGTCCTCCCAACCGTCACCCCACTGTATGCCCTTCAGCAAGTGAGTGGAGCGGAGAATGGTGGCCAGGGGCTCCAGCACTAATGCAAAGAGTAGCGGCGAAAGCGGGCATCCCTGCCTTGTGCCTCTTGCTAGTGGGAACTCCTGCGAGATACACCCATTGGTCGTCACTCTCGCAACGGGCTCGGTGTATAACAACCTGATCCATGAGATGAAGCCGGGGCCAAATCCCATATGTTCCAGGACTGCGAAAAGATAGCGCCACTCTACCAAGTCGAACGCCATTCGGGCATCCAACGAGAGCACCGCTGCTGGCTCCGTCAATCGCGGGGCGCGTGCCAGCACTCCGTGCAATCTTCTCAGATTCAGCGCCGTGCTCCGATGCGGCATAAATCCCGACTGATCCGGATGAATTAGGTGTCGCAGGTGTGGCAGCAGTCTAGCGGCCAGTAATTTCGCCAGAATTTTATTTTCGGCGTTGAGGAGCGATATAGGGCGGTATGAGCTGCAGTCCTCAGGAGGTTTGCCAGGCTTCGGAATCGCCACTATGGTGGCCATGCGCTGGTCAAAGGGCAAGATCCCCCGTTCCCGGCTTTCCTTGTACATTTCGAGTAGGGGAGTGGAAAGTGTCTCGGACATAATTTTGTACCATTCAATCGGTACGCCGTTGGGACCCAATGCCTTCCCTGGGCGCAACGCTGCTACGGCTATCCGTATTTCATCTGACGTCAGTTCCGATTCAAGTTCGTCCCTGGCGTCCGGGAGGAGGGTACGAGTCGGTACCCCCATGAGCGATCCCTCCACCATTTCGCGCGAAACTTCAGTTTCGGGGGAATAAACAGACTCAAAGTGGTCCGCGAGGAGTTCCACTATTCGGTCAGGCCTAGTCTGCAACACCCCCCTCGAGTCCCTGAGTTGTAGTATGGCCCTTTGATCTCCACGTTTCCTCTCCAGCCATACCAAGAGTTTACCTGCCTTATCGCCCATGTCATATACTCTACTTGCCGTTGCCGCCATCCCACCCAACACGATACGTCGCTGGTGATCGGTGTGTCTCTGCTGACTCAGCCGGAGCGTGTGAAGTGTGTCCTCACTTGGGTCACTTTCATGCGCCCGAGTCGCATCGGCGAGTCGGTCTTCCAGGTCTGACAGCTCTCTGCTTTGCGTGCGTTTATGTTGTGCGATAGCCGATATCGCATGCCCGCGAAGGACTGTTTTGTAGGCCTCCCAGAATGTTACATGTGAGGCAACCGAACCCTCATTTTCCGTGATATAAGATTTCGTACTTGCTTTTAAAGCCTTGGTTATTACAGGTTCCTTAAAATACCCCGGGTAAATAGGATAGAGGCGTCTGTGGGTTCGCACCTGGCTGGATAGAGTCAGAGTTAACGGGGAATGATCCGAAATCCCTCGTGGCCTGATGTTAGTGTCAGAGATATTAAGAAGGCCCCCTCCCAATGTGAGGAAGTAGTCTATTCGTGACAGACTATCGTGAACTGCCGAATAATACGTGTATTGCTGGACGTCCGGGTGAAACTGTCTCCATATATCCACTAAACCCTGTGCTTCCATGAATTCAAACAATTTGGTAGGCCCCGGAGTGCGTGTGCGCGTTGGGTAACGGTCCTGAGAGCTGTGTGCCACTGCGTTGAAATCTCCCCCCACTATTAGGTCCCCTTCCGGGAGGTGTAACAGAAAGTTCCCCAGGTCTGGAAGAGCCACGGTGTGCAGAGCTGGTGGTATGTATACCGAGACTATGTTCAGCGGCCTCCCCTCCGAATGTCCATGGACCGCTGCAAAGCGTCCCTGAGTGTCTGTCTTAACTGAGTGTACAATGAACCTGGCAGAGCGGTGCATTAATATCCCAGTACCCCGGGACCCCTTAGTGAACTCAGAGTGCACTATCATACTGTAGCCTTTCCTATCCATGGCCCGTGCGGCGGGCCCAGTCAAATGAGTTTCCTGTAGCAGGACCAAGGCGGGGTTGGACCTCCTGATGTGCTGTAAGACCAATCCCCGCTTTATTTTATCTCCCAAGCCCCTTACATTCCAAGACAATAGGCACAGTGGTGATGCCCTCCCCGTGCTAATGTCCTCCCCCATCGTAGCAGACACAGCGACAAGCCAGCCGGCTGTCGTGACACATCATACATCGTGTGAAGTGATTTCGCAATTCGCGCAGTTGTACCTCTACTCTACGCATTCGCTCCATACTGTACAGTGATTGACCCAGTGTAGCACTTAAAAACCAAAAAGTCATCCTACCCCCAACTCCCCAACTCCCCCCCTCCCTGCCCCCCTGCTCAACGGACTCAGAACTGCCCGCCCCCCCAACTCAGCAGAGTGCTTGAACCCAACCCAAAACACAGTACTTGCTCGTTGGGGTGAAGGGTTCTCCGGTATCGGCGGCCCCCAACTTCTGCCGCGGAGGCCCTCAGCCCAGTGTCCATAGCGGCATTGCCGGTCCACAATGCAGTCAGGTCATCCAAAGATCAGTTGCGATACATTAGTCCTCATCAGCACCCTCTTCTCGAAGATCAGACAACGGGGAACGGGCCTCCGCTCCCTCCCCTGCGGACTGTGAGTTCTGTCGGGCTCCCGTATTACGGTGCTTGTTCTGCCGGTTAGAGCGACGCGGGGGATCCACCTGTCTCCACCCCTCCAGCCATTCCTGCGCCATTTCCGGGGAGTCAAAGAACCAAGTCTTATTGTCTGCCACAACCCGAAGTTTGGCCGGAAAAAGCATGGAGTACGGTATTTCCCGGGCTCTCAGTTCCTTCTTCACCTCGAAAAAGGTCCTCCTCCTACGTGCGACCTCGGCCGTGTAGTCCGGGAAGAACGCCAAGGTAGAATTCTGGATTTTGAGTGGGGGGGAAAGTCTCGCCGCCTGGAGGATGGCATCCCGATCTCTGAAATTAAAGAGTCTCGCTATGATCGGCCTGGGGTTCATGCCCGACTTCTGGCGCCCACCGGGGATCCTGTGCGCCCTTTCTACCGTGAAGAATGCCGAGAGGCCCTTAGGCTGTAGCTTTTGCTTAATTAAGTCCATTGCTCTCGTGTCTTCCGACTCCGGCACACCTATGATACGAATGTTGTTCCGTCTCGAGCGCCCTTCCTGATCATCAAGCTTGTCACGCAGTACCTTATTTTCCTTTATGACGCGTTCCATCCCAATCTGCAATTCAGCCACATCCTCCACCAGAGACTTAGTCACCACTTCCATATTGCTCACTTTTTCAGACATCTTGTGGAAGTCCGCTCTGATCAGCGTTATTTCGGCCGAGATGGATCCGACTGTAGTCTGCACTTGCGTGAGTGCCCGCATGACGTCGTCAAGGGTTGCCTTCTGTCCTCCCCCGGCTTCGGCGACCTTGCCCTGCTGTGATTTGGCGTCTGGGGAAGGTGAACTGGGCTTCTCGTATGCAAAACGATCAAGGCGCGATTGCGATGCCCCTGGTTTTGGGCCCTTGCCAGCCATCACGACAGTGGTGTCCGTCTCCCGCAGACGCTGTCAGTGTCTCGGTCCTCCAAATCGGCGTGTCCCGAGATAGTTATCTACACCAGACGTCTCCCAGTTTTATTCCTGCTTCTCGGCTGTCACGCAATGGCCCCCCTGGTCGCCGTGGGTGTGCTTCAGTCCTTCCAGGGCTCCGCGGCACCACTCCGTATCGTTCCCCCTCTACAGATCACAGTGGGAGCAGGGGATGAACTTGTCCGGCTCCGCGGTAGGCTGGCCGTGGCAATAGACCCCCTGCGCTGTGTGGGGCACAACCGCCTCAAGCTGCCCGCCACTTCCCCTTTCCGCGTCCTTCGGAGCACTACGCCCTCACCCTCGTGTATTCTCAGGGTAGTGGCAATTGCAATGAGACAAACTTCGGCCGAAGTGTCGGGCCCCTGTGAGCGCCCTCCAGTCCTCTGACGCCAGTGTGGATGTGTCTCACATAAGGTCTGTTGCACGGCGGTATGGTCCGTTTCTGTGCAGGGGGAAGCCCCCCGCAAGTTGCTTTGCGCGTCCGGCGATGCGTGGGGACCGTCGTCACAGCTCCGCCATACGCTTGTGAGGCCGGGCTGGTGCGGTCAATGCAGTGCCGAGTAGTCGATCCCAAGATGGCGGCCTCTCATTCAGAGCCACCGCTCTCTGCTTTGCCTCCCGACTCAGCAGGCCAGCCGGACCTCCCCACTCCTCACCTTCGCAGCACAGCTAGGCTTCCGGGCAGACGCTCCGAGGCAGGGAAGGTCGGCGGCGCTGCGCGGTGCAATGAATCCGACTCCGCCTCCGTCCGTCTCAGGCGCGCGCTTCCTGTTCTCCACTGCCCGGGATGGTGCACTTCCTGTCCGTCCTTCAAACCAGGACAGTCCCAGGTCCGGATCCCATGCACAGGCCCACACCGGTGCCGATCTTAACTCGTGATCCCGACTTCGGATCGAGATGCCGGTCGGCCAGGATGTTGCCGCTTGGTCCTGGGCTTCGATGCCTTCCCGCTTGGGAGCAATTAATAGCGGATAAATAGCCGAATCGTTTAGGAGGCCTCTTCAATCACGGAGCTCTCCCTTCAAGCTGCCACCATCGCCGGCTGCTGGCCACGCCCCTTCAGCAATTTTTTTGATCCCAGAGACAGACCTTCTGGATCCTCCCAAAAGTGCTTCAATCCCAGTTTAATAAACCAATCCTGGATATGATTCAACCATGCCAACCTTGTACTATTTCTGATTCTAAAAAATTCCTCTAGGCCTTCTCTATAATGGACAAGCTTGTCTGTTGACCACAGACAGACCCAAAACAAAAATGGCCGCAAAACCGCATACTCATCAGTGCGCTGAATGTGTAAATCTATTACTACAGGTAATAAGGGTGTACGCTTAGGGATGCTTAATAGCTTCCTAAAAAATGTATCCTCTTGGACCGTAAAGGTGTTCTTTGTTGCGTAACCCCATAGTTCAGCCCCATAAAGGCAAGCAGATTGTGCCTTATATTTATATAGCTCCAATACAGGAGAAACAGCTTTCGATTTGCTACTCTTATGCTTCTGCATTATTGGGACTGAATTTTGTATTAAAATTGTTTTGCTTTTGTCCAGCTGTGGTTTCCAGCCAATTTAGGATTTCTAGAGTAATACCTAAATAGTTAAAATTTGGCACATATTCTATCCTTTCATTTTTGACAGTTACATTTTTTCTAAAAGATTTATGAGGATTAACTGCCATATATTTTGTTTTGGTAGAATTAATCTCAAGGCCCTTGAGATATCAAGATTGTATCGTCGGCAAACAGAAGTGCTGGTACAAGCCTCCCACCCCCAACTTGGGAGAATCATGTTCGCAGCCCAAGAGGAATTCAGGGATGTCATTCACATACAACGAGAACAACGTAGGGGCTAGCACACACCCTTGTCTTACACCCCTGTTTACTTGTATACGATCTGTAAGTTCGCTATTTGGCCCCATCTAACCCTTGCAAAATTGCCCTCGTGCAGTTGAATAATCTGCACTAGGATTTCCCCTGGGACACCCAGATCCCCTAAAGATTTCCACAAGAGGTTTCTGGGCACGAGGTCGAAGGCTGCCTTAAGATCTACAAAAGCAATTTACAAATGTGCTTTCTTAATTGCGATATACTTCCAAATTATACAAAGAAATCTAAAAACCTGGTTGATTGTGCTGATTTGTTCTCTAAAACCTGCGTGGTACTTAGTCAGGATACTATTTTCTCCAATCCAAGTACTCAGTTTGTTTAAAATTTGTCGTGCAAAAACCTTTTGTAAGACGTCGATTAAACTAATCGACCTGAAATGCGCCGGGTTTCGGCGGTCCCCCTTTTTAAAAATAGTTACAATCTCTGCGCCTCGCCATGTTCGGGAATCAGTGCGCCCGATGCAACAGCATTACACAGGAGGTTAATGTAGGGAGCCCATATCTCCTTTTCATGTCTCCATATATCACCCGGTATTTTATCCGGCCCCAGTGCCTTCCCTGGTTTTATTGTGTTTATTGTTACTAGTGTTTCTGCAATACTAAAGTACAGGGGTGTCTCACTTAAATAGGTGATCGGGTCATCATTATTATTATTTGCATCAATATTAGCGGTCGAATAGAGATGTGAAAAATGAGTTACCCAGGTATTAGCATCAAGGAAAAGAATCCCCGTTGCAAACCCCTTTTCTATTACCTTTTGATATCAGTCCCCAAAACGTAGCTTGATCATTTAATTTACATGCATTTACCAGCTCGGACCAGATAATGTCGTCCCAGCTTTTTCTAGCCTTAAATAATACCTCCTTATAATACCTCCTTTTCTCCCTTAGGATTACCATATCCTTACTTTTTATTGCCTCAATCAAGTCTTTTTTTGCGTTACGGCAATCTTTATGGTACCACGGGTGGCCTAAGGTAGGTAAATCGGATATTCCCTTTTTAGAAGGTTTTAGAGTTTTGCTCAATATTGGTTCAAGACCCTCTACCATATTATCATGCATCTGCATGATTGGAATCTCCTTTAACAGTAGATTGATATATGAGGAGACTATTTCTACATAAGTCTCGTAAATATTTTTGACAGTCTTTTCATTCCCTAGTACCAAAGGCCATTTAAGTGCTCTACGGTTATTTGCAAGCACAGGCTCAATTGGAATATATATAGGGTAATTTCTCACTGGGGGAATTACCTGAAAGAGAGAAGCAGAGAGCGTCAGACACAAAGGGTAATGGTCACTCTCCATTCGTTCTTCTACAACAAGATCATGTACCATGGACCAAAATTAAATAGAGACCAATACGTAATCTATATAACTTTTGGAGCTACCCCGCCCTAAATGTTGGTTGATTTGGGCTATCGGAGGGTAGATGCCCATTACAGGCACGTAGTTCGTGGGCGGAGATCAACCGCAGTAGCTGCGCTACAGCACATATGCATGGCACTACAGGGCTGCTCTCCAGTGCTGGGATGTTATTTGCCCTAGCCTTATCGTCAAAGAGGTTTTCGAATCCTGCCACCGGTTCAAATTTGCGGTTAAAATCACCCCCCAATAATTATCAGAGCACTCTGATCGATCGTGGATAGAATATAATCTAAGTGCTCAATGACATCCACTTCTTTACTTGCAACGCTTGGTCTACTATATACATTAGGAATATAAAATGCCCTTTTATTTGGTCCTAGGAACTTCACTCCCAGTATGTCTTGACAAGGGGTATCAATTTGCTTAGAATCGGCGCCTAAATTGATTTTTATGCAAATGGCAAGCCCTCCAGAGGGTCTTCCTCTCACGGATGTAATGGCGGGTACACTAAAAGTTTTAAAACCTACTTTATAGGGGCTTTCCCCAGCCCATGTTTCTTGAAATAGAATTATTTTGCTCTGACCAATATACTACTGCCACATTGGGTCACTTAGATTTTTCCTAATACCAGCTATATTCCAAGAGGTTAGCTTTAACTTAGGTTTGCACCCTTCGCCAGCTACATCACTATTTGTCTTCTCGCAACTATTTTCCAATCGCTGAGCATGCTCAAAATTGTTACCCACATTACTACCTACATTGTGATTTAATATAGCTTTATCACCCTGATTTTCTGTTAAATCTTTCTCTGCATACATTTTATCTTGGCCTACTTTATGCTATGAACCCCCACCACGGGTCCAACAAGCAATCTCATTCTCAATCTTATTAAAATCTACAGTCAGAGTCTCTAGATGAATACTTCTGGGCGAATCTGGGGCCATATTATCAATGCTTGAAATGCCTGTCTCTATGGGATTAATTGGGGTAGCACCATGATTATTCACAACAACTGCCTCAACATTTTTAATTATCGATCCTCGAGCTTTAATGGTAACTAAGCTCTCCTTGTCCTGCCCCATTCCGTGTAGTTGTCAATCCCGGGAATCTAGATCTGACAATGCCTGGAATCTGTTAATTTGCCTAAGCGTGAAAATCTCACATCTCTGATCCCCCCCTTCTGGCCTACAGAAATATCCTAAGGGCAGAGCACTAATCTCCGTTTTAGGTGTAAAGGTTGCATCATGATTTTGAACCATCCGTGGCCTACGGAAATTAACCACAATGCAGTCACCTCTTACATTCTTAGCAGATTGCCCTATCCACCCTACTCTCCTAACCATTAGGATCTCATTAATATCTTTTGGGTGGAAATTCTTATGTCTTGCCAGCCAATCTACAGTTTTGTTCCTTTGGTCTACCCAATTTTCTTTCTGGCCAATCCTTAGTACTGGGACCCCTGTCAGAATTAAAACTTAGGCGCATGATGCTGGGGGGAGTCGCAATGTCTCCTTTTTTGGATCTAGGGAATCCCTAGGTTCGTTAGCTCTCTCGCTTCTAGCAGGAGCACTAGCACCCTTGACTCCATCTAAAGATGACACTTGCCCCTTTTGTGAACCATGGGTAGCTATTATCTTTAACCCTGCATATGTTCCACCCCCACTGTCTCTCCCAATGTTTTTGTAGCTGTTTTATCATTTATTTTGGCAGTGTTCCCTTCTTGAACAGATGGGCAAATTCCCCTCATTAACCTTGCGTCTTCCCGGTCCTCTCCAGTTGATAATTGGCCCATAATGTTAGTACTTAAGGTGTTAATTGCAGACGCAAGCATACTAATTTTATCCCACAACATAGAAAAACATTTTTCAGCCAGGTCACAAATACATGTTAATGCTGGTCCTAGTCCAGGGTCATTTGCTTCTACAGGCAGATCAGTCATAACTTCCCTTGAGTTGGTGTTGACTGTACTCTTCATTAACGGGGGCAGGATCATCTCAGTTTGCATGCCAACCGAAATAGATTTTATGGGAGAAAGAATGTCAATATTTTCCTTGCCCTTGATTTTTCTTGCCCCAGTATCCCTCTTTCTTTTGTCAGCCCGTGGCTTATTCTTATGGACATCCGCATGTTTCGCTGTCTTAGACCTAGTAGCTCTATTCTGGGCAACTGGAGTGCTCGATATGGCATCAGAGACAAGTGGTAAGGGAGTAGTGCTAAGTAAAGCGCTTGTGGCAAGGTTGGGTAAAAACTCCTGGTCGACAACCCCCAGTACAGGTGAAGAAACACCAGTTGTTAGGTGCCTCTGTAATGTAGCGGGATCTAAAGAAAGGCGCCGCTCTGTCAAGTGAATTTCATGAGATAAAAGGGATTCTGCCCTTACTAAAAAGGCGTCCAATGTACCAGCTACACCCTTTCGCTTTTCCATTTTCGTGTGTGAGCAAAAACAGTACCTTGGTTACTACTTATGGCCCTGGGTGTTCTCAGCGATGGAAAGGAAGAACTGTACTCCTCAGAGGGGTGTCCCAGCCCAGCCTCTTCCAGCCGCTGACGGGCCCACCCTTGGCCCGGGCACGCCCGCGCGCGTCCCGCACTGCGGGAGCCCTTGGGTTGTTTTAAAGCCCCTCCTGGCACTTCTTTATGATGCGGTTAATGTGCGCCACAGGGGGGCAGGGGGGGGTGCTGGTAGCTGAAGTCCCCCACACCCGTCTCTCCGCTAGCTGGTTTGCGGGAGTAGCGGCAAAAGCAGCGTTGCAGTCCCCTTGGACTGATTCAAACAATATGCAGCACGGTGAGTTCAAAGTGGCAGCAGCAGAGCAAACTGAAAAGGCACTCCCCTGGTGGTATATGATAATGGGTCCTTTTATCCCTGTTGATCAATTTCTAGGCTCTTTAAGAAGCCCACCATGGCCTGATTACAGGTTGAACAGTACTGCAGAGGGGCACACTCTGTACCAGTAATTATATACAATTACAAGTTAAACCACATGGAATGAGAATTATTTGCGGACCGCGATTCTGCATTGAAATTCCTTTTCCATGGGGCTTAACACACATATTTACCACTCGTGGTTAAAGAGTGCACAAGATTGCTGTAAGCTCATGGTGAGGAGGGTAAAGAACAATTTTGGCTGGTGGAGGAGTAAGTAATGCTCCTCTGTGCCTTGTCTGAGTTTTGGGCTGGGGTCATGGAAGGGATCCGGGCTACAATGCAGTGTATTCCCACAGTAATTTTACCTGCTGGATATTCTGACCGGTAAAATTTAGTTTGTTGTTCTCGCACCAAGTAAATTTGTGTGCATGTCATCGGACCTCTTCTAATTATGTGGAATGGAATTCCACTCAGGAATTCCTCTCTACAGTTTCCAATCAGGGCCCATGTCTTTTGTGGGCACCTTGCAAGTTAGCGGATTAGGCAGAGAGAGTATGACACCATCGGGTGCGAGAAGCATTTTTAGCGGGTTTACCCACCAGACTTTTTGGCATCCAGTTTATGGCCCATATTTTTGTTAACTTTAGGACTCTGGGCACTTTACCACTGTCATTCAGTGCTAAAGGGAATGTGCTCTCTGATTAAATTGTGTTACTGGTTGGTTTATCCATGATTGGCTTATTTGATTTACCAATAAGTCCCTAGTATTGTGCACTGTGTGTGCCCAGGGCCCGTAAATCAAATGCTACTAGGGGGCCTGCAGCACTGATTGTGCCACCCATACAAGTAGGCTTTGAAATGTGTCCCAGACCTGCCACTGCAGTGTCGGTGTGCACAGTTTTAAACTGCCATGTTGACCTGGCAAGTACACCAACTTGCCAGGCCCAAACCTTCCCTTTAATTAAATGTGCCACCTCTAAGGTAGGCCCAAGGCACCCTCGTGGGCTGGGTGCAGTGTATTTAAAAGGTAGGACATGCAGAGGTATGTTTTCACATGTACTGATAGTGAAATACTGTGCATTTAGTTTTTGACTATTGAAAGACTATATCTTCCATAGGTGAACATGGGGTCTGCCTTGAAACATCTTTAAAGTGCAGATTCCCATTGGAAGATGATAGAAAGTTGGAGTTTGGGATCTCTCATCTCACAATTTAAAAATACATCTTTAGTGAAGATGGATTTTAATTTGTGTGTTTGAAAATGCCACTTTTAGAAAGTGTTTACAACAAGGGGTGGTGATGGACAGAGTCTCTGAATTAAGCAGAATACTCTCACCCAGTCAAGAGATCAGGGCTAAATCCAACACCGTTTTTTAGCTCATTGCACCATCCCAGTTTCAGAACCTGGCTGTATGCAAATTAGTCTGTCCCTGGCCCAGTGCATCATAGGAACAGGGCAGACCAGACTACAAAAGCCAATTCTTACACTGGGAAGGAAACAAGCTTCCGGGGACCGGTTTCTGGCATTTCAGCCGTCTTCGGCCCGGCTTGCTTGAATCCTGATGGTGCAATGAGCAAGGGACTCACATCTGAGTATACCCTTCCACGCTTAGGGTGGACAAAAATATTTACAACAAGGGGTGGTGATGGACAGAGTCTCTGAATTAAGCAGAATACTCTCACCCAGTCAAGAAAGTGGAAATGGTCTTGCTTAATCATCTGTGCCTGCCTGTGGAATCCACATCTGTGTAACGGACAGCTGGGACCTCCTGCATACACTCTAGCCAGACCCTTACGGTCCCAAAGGGTGCTCCTGCTAAAAATTGTGCAAGAGTAAACAATAGACCTACAGCAGTAGCTGTCATCAGAAAGAAGGAGGATATGAAGTACTTCAGAAACGTGGATACTAACCTTGCCAATCTCATTATGAATACACAAAGGTAGCTTAGGTGTGCCTTGCATATCCTGATGACTCATCACCAGGCTGATGGGTCTTCCTGGGCTACGACTATTGGGAGGAGTTGCAACTGACATATGAATAGGGCCAGACCTGTCCTCACAAAGAAGTCTCCACCTCCTGGAGAGTGTCTGGGACAGAGCAGAAAAAAGTGGATCTTCCGAGCAAGAGTTTGAAGTATGCCTTCTTTAAAGGCCAGGACTAGTATACGTTTTGGGGCCCTGACCACAGAACTTTAGAACTCTTTTGGACTAAGGAACCTGCCATGAAGAAGAGCTGGAGAAGCGCTCAGGAAGAACTACCACTTTGCTGTGTGCATTGCTGTGTTGGCCTGCAGTGGCTGCTTCTGGTTGGGCAGTGAAAGGACTGGACTGAACTCTCTACAACTTACTGCCTGAGTTTCTCCAAGGCTTTGAAGTAGAGCCTGCCTCCTGTTGGAAGTCTCAGGAACATCAAAGACTTTAGGTTCATCTGCCAACAGCACTGGGAACAGTGTCTTTTGTGCTGCAACAGGAGAAAAACAACTACGATGCTGCCAATGATGATGCTGCCAACTTCGTGACCTGAAGACACCGTCCAGAACATTGCCCCACTTTACAACGTGACCCTGGTCTCTCCGCCATCTCAAGCATTGAGCCGCTGCTTGCACCGCAATGGATGAGCACGGCACCACATCTTGCATCGCCTCGCTTCATATTGCCGATGATGCCACAGCTTCGCCACTGAAGCCGCTGCCTGTACCATGACCTGTGGGAACTGCTCGTGAAGAACACAAAGCATCGCCCTGCTTCACACAGCAGCTGTGGTCCCACCAATGAGGATGCACCCCGCTAACATTGATGCTGCTGCCTGCACAGTGGCCTGGGGACACTGCTTGTGAGGTACACAAAACATTGCCCTATCCCGCACCACTGCCCTGGTCCAAAATCATCAGCGCCATCGACTTTAGCCTCATAAAATGATGCTGCTCCTTGCACTGCGACCTGTGGGTACTGCACAAAGCATCGTGTCACAAGCCTGGGTCTACCAATGACAGTGATTCAGCAATGGCGATCATCTTCTGCCCCATCAGCTCTCCTGACTTCAACCCCACGGAGTTCAATCAGCAACAAGTGTGATTTCTAGAGCCCGACGACTCCTGCAACGACCTGCGGAACCGATGCCTACTGGCAATGCCACCTCTTAGGAGCTCATCGCAAGGTCCCCGATGCCATGCATTTCCAAAGGTACTGTTTGCTGGACTTCCTGACACTGTAGCTGACCCACGACCTCGCGGTTGGCCTGAACTGTTGGATTTGTTGTTCACAACGCCATGATAGCTCTGGGCGGAGCTATCAACTTCAAGGAACCGTCTTTTAAGTTGATTCTTGCAATATTCGTATCTCTATTACTGTATGTTGGATTTGTATCATTTTTGTCTTGTTTTAGACAGATAAATATTGGCTATTTTTCTAAAACTGGCGGGGTGTACTTTTGTAGTGTTTTCACCGTATTACTATGTGTTTTGTGCAAATGCTTTACAAATTGCCTTTGAGATAAGCCTGCCTGCTCATGCCAAGCTACCAAGGAGGTGAACATGGGTTATTTTAGAAATGTAACTCCCTTATTCTAACTAGAAGGAAAGGGTCCCTACTTGGAGAGGGAACAAAACTGCCAACTAGAGAACCTCATTTCTATCAAGAAGCAATGAAAAAACACAGTGCCCTGTACCTGTAAGTGGCTTTTGGATGAACTCAGTGGTCGAGGTGGGTGGAATCAGTTGGAAATGTTCCCTATTTTTACATTTTTCACTAACAGTTTCCATACTTTTTGTTAAAAAATAACTGTTTCAGAGTGGCTGATGTGGACATTCAGGTACCTCTGGCTGATAAGAGGAGGTATGGGGTTGCCTGTTTTTAAAGTGGGTGAGTGACTGAAATCTCAAAACTGCTCAGTCCAGGTGTCTTGTTCTGGCTCAGGTTGAGGTTTTCTTGGACCCTCAAGCCCCAAAGCAGGCTGAAGATGAGCGTTCATGTTACTACTAACTGCCACCCACTGATGAGTATGTTCCCAAGCATAAAGCAGCGATTCTCTTTAGCTTTTTGGGTCGTGAAGGCCAACAAGTATTTGACAATTATTTAGGATTATTTATCCGTTTTGAGACACCTGGCTACTAACTGCAACTATGGTTCTTCATTGGATATTTACTTACGTGACCAGTTTGTGTATGGCTGTTCATCCAATAAGATAAAGGAGAAGTTGCTATGTTTCAGAGATCCATCTCTTAGTGAAGTTTTGACTGTTGCCAAAGGCATAGAACCCTCCATTGAGTCTTCTAAAGTTATGGGTCAGGAAATGGTTGCTTCTACTCCAGTGCATGATGTTGATAATGATGTGGATGTCAATGTTTTGAAACCCAACGGCAAAGTTACTAAGTACATTAACAAAACTGTGACCTTGTGTTTCAGGTGTGGGGAAAGATCTCATATATTTAACTCACCTCATTGTCCAGCTGTTGGGAAACATTGTGTTAAATGCAAAAAAAGGGGTCATTTTCATACTGTACGTAGGATGGGGAAACATCAGACTAGAATTAATAGTGTGGAAACATCTTGGCACACAGACTCTTGTCCTTTCCAATTTATTACTCAGTCTTGATGTGTTGCAGGTTTCAGATAAAGAAATTAAGGATCCCATTTGTCAAGGAACTATAGCAGGGACCCCCACTCTGAACATGATGTGTGACTCTGGTGCTCCTATCACCATTATTTCTGATGTGTTCTTCTATTCGAACTGGGGTAATGGGGCACAGCTGCATCGCTCTGATGTATATCCCAAAGCCTATGGGGAACAGGAAATTGATACGGAGGGATTTTTCTATGATCTCATTACATGTCTAGGTAGGACCTTAAAAACTAAGATTTATGTTGCACAGAAGGATAAAGCCAATGTTGGGTGGAAGGATATCACAAAATCGGGTATTTTATTGAATTTCTGATCTTGATCCATCAGTCAGGGTTCATGATTTTCCCATTGCCCCAGTTTACTCTATTGAGGAGTCTGGTATGTCAATATGGAAAAAGAAATGTCCTGCGGTATTTAGTGACTCTTTAGGTTGTCTGAACAAAGATGTGCATAATATTGCGTTGAAGAAAAACTCTACTCCTGTTACTCACAAAGTTCGCCCTGTTCCATTGAACATTAGAGATGAGCTCAAGTCTTTGCTTGATAAAATGTCATCGGAAGGTGCGATTGCTAAGGCAGAAGCATCTGAATGGGTCAGTTCCATAGTTATTGTACGCAAGAAAGATAAGAGTATTAGATTATGTGCAGACTTGCGCAGCTTTAACAAATGCATTGTCATTGAGAGTCACCCTTTACCTAAAATTCAGGAGTTGTTGGCAAAAATTGGTGGTGCGCAGCACTTTTCCTTGCTGGATTTAAAGTCTGCATCATCAAATTCCTCTTCATAGTGACTCTCAAATATTCACCACATTTGTTACACCTTTTGGTGTTGTTGCTTTAGTGGATGAAGTTATTTCCAATTCTGCTTGTCTCGCATAAAGAATGGCTGAAGGCCTCTACATTGGATTCTGTCTTGGTCGCTGTGGCTGATTTTTAAAAAAAGGGTTGGCCTAAAGCAAGAAGTGTGGAGTTTTCATTGTGTCTTTTTATACAAGTGGCTGATGAACTGGCAATGGGCCAGTGTTAGTAAGAGGAGAGCGTTGTGTCCCGCCCTCTTCTCTCAGATCTTCCCTTATCAAGGGAGCGGACGATGGTCATTTAGGGGGTTAAGCACTTGCAAAGCTTTGAAAAAAATTTTGTGGCCATCGTTGGAGGCACAGGTTGAAAGGTTTGGTGAGGATTGTCCAACCTGCTTAGTCTGATAAGCATTGGAAAAGACATGAGACACCCACCCCTAATGCCTGATCCGTTGCCTAAAGAAGCTTGGAGTAAGATTGTGTTGGATTTTGCAGGTCCCTTCGAGCTGTTATCTTCGGGACAACGCTTTCTTATGGTGGTCATAGATTATTTCAGCAAATGGGTTTATTTCAAATTCACATTGCATCCTTACACAGATTAAGTTATCAGGTTCTTGAGGAGTGTATTTTTCATTGAAGGAGTACCTAAAGAATTGGTCTCGCATTTTGTATCAAGAAAGATGTGTGCATTTTTGGATGAACATTCCATCAGACATTTAACCATGGCTTTTAACTCTCCCTCTGTCAGTGGACTTGCTGAGCGAATGAATCGCTTTCTCAAAGTAGGTGTCCAGACAGCTCTAACAATAGGTTGGGATGCAAAATAATTTTTTACAAAAAAACTGTGGTTTTATTTACTAACCCCTCACAGCTCCACTGGTGTTTCCCCTTATCTCTTGTTGAGGAAAAAGTTACCCGTTTGTTCTTTTTGTCCTGACTGGGTCCGGAACATAAACAAGCAAGGGTCTCATCAATGGTTAGAAGGTCTAGCTTTAGTGTTGCTAAAACACAAGAGCAGCCCAAAGTGGCTATTAATCGCAGACACAGTGTCTGTGTGAGTGATTTGGTGGTTGGGGAGTTTGTCTTGGTAAAGATTCCTTAAAAGGCGAAGAAAGGAGAGTCCAAATGGTCCCTCCCTGTAGTGGTTGAAATAGTATCCAAAGGATCTGAATTTTTCAAAGGAAAAGGCTGGTGGAGCAAAAGGGACTTGGTGAAAGTATCTAAGGAGCAGGCATTAAAAATTACTGTCATAAGGAAAAAGGAGGATTCTGAACTCTGCGATTTCTCAGGATCTGATTTTGCTGGGCCAAGTTCTAGCAATTCTTATTCTGAATCCAGAGGGGTTAGAACCAGTTTGGATGGCTCTACCTCTTTATTTCCTGTTGGTGACAGGTCAGAAGAAGGAGCATCATCTTCTGTTCCGCAGAGATTTGCACGAAATGTGGGTATGATTGCAAAGTTTAACGATTTCTATGTGGACTAATTGATTTTTTTATTTTTTAATGTTCACAGTTCATTCTTTTGTTTATTTTTTGTAAGGGGGAAAGTGTTGTACCATGTCTATTGCTTTTCTGTGAATGTTCTCGCACACAGCCAGTGCACGGGCCTGAGTGGTGTTCCACGTTTCCCACCACTCACAAGTCCAGCATTCCGCACGTGCCAGAATGACATTGTTGTCTGTATTCTATTTTCCTTTGAAATGTGCATCAGCATGCAGATGCATTTGTCTGTGTGTGGATGTATGTTTCCTTTTAAAATTAACTGTGATTTATTGATACAAGTGTCCAGGACAGTTATGTCAGTTTCTGCCTGGCTGTTGTGCTTCTCAGACATGCTACTGTGGGCTCCTTATTACTTTGATCTTAAAATAAATACTTTCTGGATTTTTATCTGCTGACTTCCTTTCTTCATCATTCCTGTGGTGGTATCTTTTTGCCAGGATTACTGTACCGCACCAGGCTGCTCGCACCACTGTTGCGGTATGATCCCGACTGGGACGCAACCCCATCGGCAGTGTAAAATCAGAAAAAAGGGTAAAACTAAAGTATCTTGAAAGATATTTATTTAAGTGCAAAAAACACAGTTGATGGACAGAATGTAGAACAATGTCATACATTCACCCCAGTACAAGGATCTGGGCCTAAATCCATCGTTTTTTTGCACTCCACACCACCCTGGGTTAGACACTGGCTATATGCAAATCAGCTCTGACCCTGTGCCTCATGGGAACAGTCCAGTCCGAACTACCAAGCCATGTCTTTCCCAGACCTGAATCAAGCATCCAAGGACCGGTTTCTGGCTATCAGCCTTCATCAGCCTGGATAGCTTGACTCCAGTGGTGTGGAGAGCCTGGGACTCACGTCTGAGCATACCCAGCCCACTCGGGGTCAAAATTGCAAAAAACACAGTTGATGGACAGAATGTAGAACAATGTCATACATTCACCCCAGTACAAGGATCTGGGCCTAAATCCATCGTTTTTTTGCACTCCACACCACCCTGGGTTAGACACTGGCTATATGCAAATCAGCTCTGACCCTGTGCCTCATGGGAACAGTCCAGTCCGAACTACCAAGCCATGTCTTTCCCAGACCAGAATCAAGCATCCAAGGACCGGTTTCTGGCTATCAGCCTTCATCAGCCTGGATAGCTTGACTCCAGTGGTGTGGAGAGCCTGGGACTCACGTCTGAGCATACCCAGCCCACTCGGGGTCAAAATTGCAAAAAACACAGTTGATGGACAGAATGTAGAACAATGTCATACATTCACCCCAGTACAAGGATCTGGGCCTAAATCCATCGTTTTTTTTGCACTCCACACCACCCTGGGTTAGACACTGGCTATATGCAAATCAGCTCTGACCCTGTGCCTCATGGGAACAGTCCAGTCCGAACTACCAAGCCATGTCTTTCCCAGACCAGAATCAAGCATCCAAGGACCGGTTTCTGGCTATCAGCCTTCATCAGCCTGGATAGCTTGACTCCAGTGGTGTGGAGAGCCTGGGACTCACGTCTGAGCATACCCAGCCCACTCGGGGTCAAAATTGCAAAAAACACAGTTGATGGACAGAATGTAGAACAATGTCATACATTCACCCCAGTACAAGGATCTGGGCCTAAATCCATCGTTTTTTTCACTCCACACCACCCTGGGTTAGACACTGGCTATATGCAAATCAGCTCTGACCCTGTGCCTCATGGGAACAGTCCAGTCCGAACTACCAAGCCATGTCTTTCCCAGACCAGAATCAAGCATCCAAGGACCGGTTTCTGGCTATCAGCCTTCATCAGCCTGGATAGCTTGACTCCAGTGGTGTGGAGAGCCTGGGACTCACGTCTGAGCATACCCAGCCCACTCGGGGTCAAAATTGCAAAAAACACAGTTGATGGACAGAATGTAGAACAATGTCATACATTCACCCCAGTACAAGGATCTGGGCCTAAATCCATTGTTTATTTGCACTCCACACCACCCTGGGTTAGACACTGGCTATATGCAAATCAGCTCTGACCCTGTGCCTCATGGGAACAGTCCAGTCCGAACTACCAAGCCATGTCTTTCCCAGACCAGAATCAAGCATCCAAGGACCGGTTTCTGGCTATCAGCCTTCATCAGCCTGGATAGCTTGACTCCAGTGGTGTGGAGAGCCTGGGACTCACGTCTGAGCATACCCAGCCCACTCGGGGTCAAAATTGCAAAAAACACAGTTGATGGAAAGAATGTAGAGCAATGTCATACATTCACCCCAGTACAAGGATCTGGGCCTAAATCCATCGTTTTTTTGCACTCCACACCACCCTGGGTTAGACACTGGCTATATGCAAATCAGCTCTGACCCTGTGCCTCATGGGAACAGTCCAGTCCGAACTACCAAGCCATGTCTTTCCCAGACCGGAATCAAGCATCCAAGGACCGGTTTCTGGCTATCAGCCTTCATCAGCCTGGATAGCTTGACTCCAGTGGTGTGAAGAGCCTGGGACTCACGTCTGAGCATACCCAGCCCACTCGGGGTGAAAATTGCAAAAAACACAGTTGATGGACAGAATGTAGATCAACGTCATACATTCACCCCAGTACAAGGATCTGGGCCTAAATCCATCGTTTTTTTGCACTCCACACCACCCTGGGTTAGACACTGGCTATATGCAAATCAGCTCTGACCCTGTGCCTCATGGGAACAGTCCAGTCCGAACTACCAAGCCATGTCTTTCCCAGACCGGAATCAAGCATCCAAGGACCGGCTTCTGGCTATCAGCCTTCATCAGCCTGGATAGCTTGACTCCAGTGGTGTGAAGAGCCTGGGACTCACGTCTGAGCATACCCAGCCCACTCGGGGTGAAAATTGCAAATAACAGCTCGTCATCAGCGTACGACAGGCGTACCTCATGACGAGCCCAGCCCAGCGTCGAAGGGGTTAAACTATACCGCCTACCAGTATGGATGACATGTTACTCCTACCCTTTTAGTCCTTTGGCTTATGTAACATTTCCTATACACGGATTTACACATGTATGATTGGTTGTCTCTGTGTAATTTGTGTGTGATGCTAAGTGCTCCGACACCCTACAATGGTATGCGTGGCGCTAGATAACTGACTCAATGCATCTGAGAGAAATTGGTTATGGAGACTTTGGGCCAGATGTACGACCTGCCGAATTTCTTCGCATTTGCGGCTCGCAATTTGCAAGGTGCTATTTGGCACGAACAACAGTGTGTTTAACACTGTATGCGAATCCCAACGGGGTCACAAATTGCGAGGCTCATGAATATTAATGAGCCTCTCGCAATCTGCGAGCCCATTTAGAATGACATGCCCTCCCCGGGATGGTGGCCTGTTGGGCTCAGCAGACCGTCATGTCTGGGACTGCTTTTAAATAAAGCACCTTTTTTTTTTTTTTTAAAAGCAGCCCATTTTCCTTAAAGGAAAAGGGGATGCATTAAAAAAAAACTTTGTCGCACAGGGCGCCACCAGCGCTAAAGCCGGCCCTGTTCATGATGCATAAAGAGAACTGCAGTCACGCAGTCTGTCTCCTCACAGCTGAGTTCACTAGTGCGTCAGTCAGCACACTTACTAGTCTAACTCGTTTTGGTTAGGGGGGTAGACTTAGGGTTTACTCGCGAGAAAGTGTCACTCAGTCGTTGAAATTACACTGAAATTATGAAAATGTCACACACAGCAATCTAAAACATTGGCAGCTATGCTCCCGGTTCACTTAAGTGTAGGGTGACCAGATTTCTAAATCTAAAAACCAGGACATTTCCCGAAAATAGAAGTAGGACTATAATTTTACATCGACCAAAGGGGCAGAATGATTTATAGGCCAGCGCTCACCAACGTAGCAAACACGGACACGGACAGCGGAGCACTAAGGGGAATACATTAAATACAACTTTCAAACAGTCTCGCATAAGTGATTTCTGAGAAGTCTGGTGCTTAAACGTGCATTGAAACACCTAAAACTTCGACAAGTGATGAATTTAATGAAATTTGGAAGGAGAGATGATCAAAACTCGGGACTGCCCCGGCAAATCTGGACCACATTGCCACCCTATATAAGCGTCGAGAGATTGGGTTATGGCACACATCTAGTAATAGACAACATTTGAATGCTGGGCTATTTCACCAAACTGCGGAGTTCTTGCGCCATCTAGTGGTAACATGTTAATACATTAAATTCACTTTCTTAATCCAAGTCCTTTGACAAGACGTGATTGGGTGGTTACTGGGATTTCTTCCGGTCGGCCTAATTTAGAGATGACAAGGAGCCCGTATTCATTACAGAGTGCTTGAAATTGAAAATGAGACCTGTAGAAACCCTGTACCAGGAGTACCTGTTTGCTTTGCGAAGTGCCGGTACCCTACAATTAAACGTATTACGTCACTTTTAAAAAAATGCAGGTAATCAATCTCCCGCTCAAAATAGAAAAAGTGCCGGTACTCCGTCCCTTCCCATTTATAGCACTGATTACACATAATCGAATTCAACAAAATACCACTGTTTGTATTTTATGTAAAGCATTGTACGAGCGAGTATTTTTATTCACAGATGATTTGCAAGTTTATTCCAGTTTACACTACCCGCAGCCACCCCTTGGATTCTTAAATATGCCCCTTAAGGAGGCGAGATCTTGTTCATCAACTAACTGGTTTCGGCTCTGCCTTCCTGGCTCCTCTGCTCTGGTCACTGGGGGGCAGTGCGACATGACGGCACTTTATTTCTGCAAGGATTGGTTTCTTGGCCGCCGCTCCCAATTCAAATGTACAAAAGAAGCGCAAACACAAACCGGTTTAAGGCGGCACGTTTTAATGGCACTCACACATTCTCCAGACTCCCCTCTGAGGGGTACATATTTTCACGTGTCCTAACCATCACCTCTTTCCCCTAAAGTCAGTATCGACCCCAGACCGGTTTGAAGAATGTAAACAATGTCAGATAAAAGGCAGCCACTGAATCCTTTTCAGATCAGCACAGGGTCTGACCCATTATATTTATTAACACAGCGAGCAGACCATTTAAAAACAGGATTGACGCCGCATTGTTTTAAAACGATACAATCGAAATTCTAGTCATCCCTGGTCTTCATTGTTGTGCAACTTTTTCTTTTCCCTTTTTCATGAAAAAAAAACATCCTTCACCCCACGTTTTGGAATAAATGGAGAGAACTTATTGCTCAGATTGCACCAGGTTCATTAAAATTGCCTTTTCCCAGGGTTCACCAGAGGTACTTGTACAACTGCCATTTCAAAGGATTAAAAGAGAACTGATTTTTTTTCAGTGGCCATCACTACATTTCAATTCCTGAGCTCCCTGGAAGTCTTCTTCTAGCATCTTTCTGCAGTTTTCATTTTGCAGTCTGTCTTGCACCTCCGGGTGTGCTCTTAAATGTGGGTAACACCCCAAGATCATTGCTAGGGGTTGCAGCAGGTGCATTTCAGGTCAGGGAGTGAAAGCAGCTATACACACACCAGAGCCGTGTGTTAAGTGGAGAGCTTCACACTTTTCTTTTGACAAGTTTCTAAATTATAGAAGGGTTTATATAAGAGCACCTAGCCATCTCAGAGAATCCGAGATCACTGCTACAATCTGGAGAGCTGCTATTCCTACGTCCCCGAGGACCAACTCCAGATTTCAGGGCAAGAGACACAGGGATGAAGACACATCTCGCATTCTTCTACCATTTACCGTATAAAAAACATATTTATATCTCTGAAACTTCCCACTGAGAAAACAAGACTACAACCTGAGATAGATTTAAAAAATAATGTCTGAACGTTAAAAATCTCGCCCTTGCATAGCAACTAGATGCAACCCCAGGCAGTTCATACCCCATTTCTTGAAATTCCTCAGTCGTAGTCAGCCTGTCATCTGAGCCATATCTACGGTATCGCTGGCTTTACCAGGCATTTCCTCAAATGTGGCAGAATTGCTCCATTCCATTGAGAAAAGCAACACTAACTGAATAGAAAAACAGTTCCATGTCAATGACTAATCAATTGATGACTCTTTCTGAACAGATATCAAGAGTGCTCAGATTGTGCCGGAGAAACTGGTGGTGAAGTTGCAAATCGAGTTTGAAATGAGAACCCCCAGGGCAATAGCAGTCCAATGGAAAAACAAAGAAATTAGATTACAAGATTTGAGGTAGAAAAACATAGCAAAAATCCGCAATCATGAAGTACTGAAGAAAAGATGGGTGATGGACAAAGATCTGTGAAAATGTCTGGAAATTGCAAAGTAGTCTGGTTGATCAAAGGTGACTGATGAAAGTGAACATTTTAACCAAACAAGGAATCTGATGTTCGAGTCCTAATTACTTGTCAACAACGGGAAATCCCTGAGAAAAATGTGGAAGTAAATCATGGAAGAGGCAACTGACTCAAAAAGTTGCTGACAACATTTGTACCAATGGCCGGACAAGATTCTGGAGACAGGGGATTAATAGGAGGCGTCCTGTGTTACCCTAACTGGTTTTCTCATTTCTTTGTTTACATTTTTAGAGAACCATGCATTAATCTACCCGCTCCTTACTTTCTATCCTGACCCAATCACTCACTCACTCACTCACTCCCTGCCAGGCCTCCAGTCCATTTTCTGAGAGGTCCCTATCCCCTGTTACTGCTTTCCCTCCCCTCAAGTTTGCTTTATGTCCCACCTGCTCCTTGATGGTCTCCCTCAGGTCTTCCCGATTCCCAGTAAGTCTCCCTAAAGCCCCTCATGTTAAATCTTTGCTTTCCATTTTGATCTCATTTGTGCTAAAAGTGCAGAATTCTTACACAAAAGATACCCGATTTAGAACCAAGTCTTTAGGAATCAATATACATCCCATTGATTAAATAGTCGAGTCTGGAATAGTGTCTTCTGCGCATAGCTTCCAAGGCTCTCCTGGTGATCAGAAACACAACAACTGCAAAGAAAACAACCCCAAATACCAGAGCCGCTAGCAAGCCGCTCCTGTCACCAGTTTTAGAGTCCGGATTAGGAAGATCTTTTGCGATTTTCTTTTCATAACCATTTAAGCCATGAATAAAGTTCTGTGAAGAAATCACAGAATCCACACCCACAAAAGGAGTTATTGGAGAAGAAACATTGATTTCGCTGGCACCTTCTGCAGTGGAATTCCGTGTCTTGGGGAAAGGGGCCTGCTGTCTTTCTTCAGGGGAGGGGACTCTGGATTCTGCAGTAGAGGTTAAAAGAATACCTTTTGAAGACGTTGTCTTGGAGAGGTGACTGTTTGCAGGTCGAAGTTTTACAAATGGGTGCTTAGTAGTTTTAACAGGTGTAGTAGTTAGAGCCATAGTAAGTGGGGGTTCAGTGGTAGTGGTGGAGGTTGTGGTCAGACGAGATGTGGTAGACGTGGTGGTGGTCAGAGTGGTAGAGGTTGTGGTGGGCACAGAGGTTATCTTGGATGTAGTAATAGGGAGAGTTGTTGCGACAGTGGATGTGGTGGTGGGCAGAGTGGTGGTTGTAGGCAAGGTTGTGGTACTAGGCAATGAAGTAGTTGTGGTCGTGGGCTTGGGAGTGGTCTTGGGTTTTGGTGGGAGCCTGGGAGTAGTGGCCCTGAGGGTAGTAGTGGGTATGGTTGTGGTAGTGGTAGACAGAGTTGTGGTTGTCATCTGCAGAGTTGTAGTTGTCGTGGTCAGAGTTGTAGTTGTCGTTGAAGTGGTGGCTTGAGTAGTTGTCATTATATTAGCAGCAACAGCACCTGTGGTTGGAAGCTGAACAATTATAACTGGCTTTTGATAGGATGAAGGTTTGCTGTCTTTTTTTTCCTCTTCTCCTTGGCCTTTCTCTTCTTGGAGCGAAGGATCCATCTTATCTAAATGGTTCACAATGTCCTCGGCCAGGACCAGTATCTTAGAGGTGATGGATTTGTTCATACTACTACCTGTAGCCAAAGGCTCGGCCTGATTAATAGGTTCAGGATGATTTAAATCTAAGAAAAGTTGATTCTTTTTGTCTCCATCCACGTATGTTGGTTTTGAGTCTTTAGCTTTCGAGTGTGAGTTCCCAGGTAATGCTTTATCTAAAACAAGAAAATACAGTTTTCAGTAAACAGATCAATTCTGGCAATAAGCAATTAAATACAGCCAGTCACTTTGTTAACACCTTCAGCGCGGCGCGAATTTTCGCGCTGTGCTGAAGGTTCTAAAAAACGGGCGGGCCATGACGGAACGGTTCCGCCATAAGCACAGCCCAACCGGCGCTTATGACGGAACCGTTCCCTAACAATCATCGAAGGGGTTAAATATCACAGAGCAGCACTGGCGGCTGCTATGGGGCCGTGGGGGTGGGGTGGGTTTCTGGCAGTGGCGTCGGAGGGGGGGTAAAAAAACAAAACACTTACCTGGTTGCCGCCTCCTCCCCTATTCCATTGAGGACGCTGCAGCAGGAAGCACTAAGGCTCCCAGTCTATCCCAGCCAATCACGGCGCTGCTCATAGCAGCGTCGTGATTGGTCTGAGTGCTGTGGTTCAGCGCTCAGCGAGGGAGTGGAAGCCTGGGCCTGTTCTCAAGCCTGGCTGTAATGCAGCCTGGATGGAGAACATGCAAAGTGTGGATGATGGTTTGGCCAGCCCGAGACGGCTAGCCAAATCGTCATGGGCGCATAAGTGCAGATACCACTCCTCTTCCTCCTGCTGGCTAACAACCCTGCCGAGCCCTGCCCCTTAAAAAAAAAACTAGGCAAGTACCGTAAAATAAAAATGATATTTTATTTTTCGTAGGGGGAGGGGGCTCTTTCGCCTTAGCGGAGGAGCCGCCCTTGCAGAGCAGACGGAAAATTTAAACCAGTTGGATTAGTCAGTTGCAGAACCTTCTTATGCTTCAGTTAAAGAAATGCAAAGGCCTTCTTCATATTAGGACGGCTTTAAACGTGTTTTTTTATAACAATGAAATTGTGTTTTGATCTTTTAGGTTCTTCTGTTTTAAATGTCTGTCTCATTGATTCCTTCCCTTCAGTTTCTGCAGCGCTCAGACATTCCGGGGCAAAAGAGCGCTTTACAAAATAAATTTTCATTTAATTTCTTTGCTTTGCAGCATGCAATATAAAAGGGTTTTTCAGTAACACCGTCATTGGCACATTAATAAAGCATAATTTAGGAGTGGCAATACATTAAATATCTGTCGACTTAACATTTGCCAAGCGCTACAAGATGGTGGCACAAAAGTTGGTTGAGTAGGGGGTAAAATAGTAGTTTAAGCTTGTTATCTATACAGACCTACATTTGACTCCCTACTTTATGCCAGTGAACATGCTTAAACTGTGTAGCAAACCAATTAACACATATATCAACATAAGAAGGAATATTATGGCTCTACCCCTATGCAGTGTATGCATGCTTCACAGTATAGAAAATCAACAGTTCCTTGCTTTATAAGGAAGCCGTATGTACCATTGGTGGGCTGGTACAGAGCCGCAGATTCTTCGGACCAGACTGCGCCATAAATCAACATTATCAGGCCTGCACAAGACAAGGTGTACTACTCCTCTGGTTAGACATACAAGCCCAGCTGCCTGTAGAATAACTGAAAGGCATATTGGGAGTACAACAGTAAAAGATGCTGCGCGTCTACCTGGGCTACCAAGGAATCCTATAACTCCCAATATGTTTTAACCCGCACCAGAGGTACAGACTAGAAGTTAAGATTGTTTATTTCCCCTTTTATGTTTGTTGACCTTCTAACTGTTGTACTCTCCTTGGTCTAAGCTCCGACGTGAGATGAATGAACCTAGGTTGATGTTTGTTTGGTGCAATGGAAGTAAACCTGAACGGTCTTTGTGTATGTCATGCTATGTAATGCTACAAAACTCAAATATGGTAAAAAAAAAGTGAAAGACACTATGATACTATACTTGAAATCCATTGTTTCGATATGTTCCCATTTTCATGGTCTGGCTTGACAGTACTGCTGTCGCCAGACAATTATGTGAGCAGAACTAGAGAGGAGCTTTGGCTCAGCCAACATGTTGGGAGCCAGGAGAACATATTTTGGTTCAAGCAGAAGTTGTGTGCTTCTAAAAAAAAGTGCTTGCCTTTTACACAGGGGTGATCATTTTGTTTATTTATCGAGATGTCTGAGTAGGACTTTCAGGGGCACACACAATATTGTAATACTGTTAAAGTGCCTTACATAACTAGATACTTGAAGTTGGTTTTAGCTGGCATCAGCACAGATGGGAGTAGGGTAGTCATTAACCTACGTGGATTTTTAGGTCTGGCTTTACAGTGCAACTCTACCTGACCTTTTAACCTTCACCAATAGTATGTTACAATTCTATGCTTCTCATCACAAATACATTTATTTGCATGCTATTTACATATAATGCTTCACATTACCATACAACACTCTTTTAAAGCCAGACCTATTGGCATTGCCAGTGCTTGTTTTCATTTCGCTGTCTTTCCAAGTCATGGCCGATTCAAAGTAAAACCCACACCAACTGGTGAAACTTTCGATGGCTCCCCGCAATACTTCAAGTGTTATTAAAAATAACACAAATGACAAATTATAGTTGAAACAGATGTGTATTATTGCAGAGAAACACACGCAACCCCACAGGCGGGACGTTAATGCTGTATCCATGCCTTCCTGGATGGTCTCTGGTAAAGTCCACACGCTCCAGTCTTTTTACAGCAGTCCCTCTCTGCTGTAAGGACAGAGTAAACGGAGGCTGTCTCTCTGTTTACTAAGAGGGCGGACTGGCTGTTCACCCACTCAGCAGTCGTTGAAATGAGGAGCTGGGTGTGACTCAGACACCCTCGGGCGACGGGCCTGGCTGTGAGCAATGATTAAAGCAAAATCCACAAAACTGGGTGCGGTGGTAAACTACTGCAGACAAAAATTACACTGAGAAAAAAGTAGACATTAATATTTTCTAAATACTCAACAGATCTCAAACAACACCACATTGTTTTTTTTATGTAGTGCCTCATGACACACCTGCCTTTTTTAAGCTCTTTAGCTAACAGATGTTACTATTAATCACTCATGACACTCAATTTACAAGCCTTCGGAGGATGAGAGGCTGAGTTGGCCCTGCTGGGATTCGAACCCATCACCTGCTGATCGCCGCTTGGTTTCAACGTCGAACATTCAGCTCAGGGAGCTAGTTTGGATTAGGGTGTCTCAGCCGGCCTCCAGGAGTCTCCTCACTTCCTGAACACTGCCCATCTTCTTGACCAGTCTCTTCCTTGCCATCGTTTTAGTAGAGGAGGAGCCTGGTGGAAGTGGGAGCTGCTGAGGCCAAGAGTCTGGGGTCTGGGGTGCAGCGCCTCCACGCCTGGACAGGTAGGCAGAGCAGAGGCCGCCTGTATGACCGAGCTTAGAAGGGACCTGCTTAAGCTCCATACCGAATGTCAGTTCTTCATTCAGTGGCAGGCCCCTGGAGGCACAGGAATGGCTCTCGGTGGCTGGCAGGCCCCTGGAGGCACAGGATGGCTCTCGGTGGCTGGCAGGCCCCTGGAGGCACAGGAATGGCTCTCGGTGGCTGGCAGGCCCCCTGAAGGCACAGGATGGCTCTCGATGGCTGGCAGGCCCCTGGAGGCACAGGATGGCTCTCGGTGGCTGGCAGGCCCCTGAAGGCACAGGATGGCTCTCGGTGGCTGGCAGCCCCCTGAAGGCACAGGATGGCTCTCGGTGGCTGGCAGGCCCCTGAAGGCACAGGATGGCTCTCGGTGGCTGGCAGGCCCCTGGAGGCACAGGAAGAATGGCTCTCGGTGGCTGGCAGGCCCCTGGAGGCACAGGATGGCTCTCGGTGGCTGGCAGGCCCCTGAAGGCACAGGATGGCTCTCGGTGGCTGGCAGGCCCCTGAAGGCACAGGATGGCTCTTGGTGGCTGGCAGGCCCCTGGAGGCACGGGAATGGCTCTCGGTGGCTGGCAGGCCCCTGGAGGCACAGGATGGCTCTCGGTGGCTGGCAGGCCCCTGGAGGCACAGGATGGCTCTCGGTGAGGCGCAGGATGGCCCTCGGTGGCTGGCAGGCCCCTGGAGGCACAGGATGGCTCTCGGTGGCTGGCAGGCCCCTGAAGGCCCAGGATGGCTCTCGGTGGCTGGCAGGCCCCTGGAGGCACAGGAATGGCTCTCGGTGGCTGGCAGGCCCCCTGAAGGCACAGGATGGCTCTCGGTGGCTGGCAGGCCCCTGGAGGCACAGGATGGCTCTCGGTGGCTGGCAGGCCCCTGGAGGCACAGGATGGCTCTCGGTGGCTGGCAGGCCCCTGGAGGCACAGGATGGCTCTCGGTGGCTGGCAGCCCCCTGGAGGCACAGGATGGCTCTCGGTGGCTGGCAGCCCCCTGAAGGCACAGGATGGCTCTCTGTGGCTGGCAGGCCCCTGGAGGCACAGGAATGGCTCTCGGTGGCTGGCAGGCCCCTGGAGGCACAGGATGGCTCTCGGTGGCTGGCAGGCCCCTGGAGGCACAGGAATGGCTCTCGGTGGCTGGCAGGCCCCTGGAGGCACAGGAATGGCTCTCGGTGGCTGGCTGGCCCCTGGAGGCACAGGAATGGCTCTCGGTGGCTGGCAGGCCCCTGGAGGCACAGGATGGCTCTCGGTGGCTGGCAGGCCCCTGGAGGCACTGGATGGCTCTCGGTGGCTGGCTGGCCCCTGGAGGCACAGGATGGCTCTCGGTGGCTGGCAGGCCAGATTACGGGCTTGCAAAGTAATGTTGCGTCAATCCTGCCACTGCGCCAAAACACAAGGTCCTGTCCTTGAAAATAATGCAATAATGTAAGTGGACCACAGGAAAAGGCTGTTTTCAATAACCAAGATATCATGAATGCTCCAGAGTGAAATTCACCATTGGAACAGCTCATCAGGCAGCAGTTGGACTGAACCATCAAATCACTGCAGCAAATACATTTCCCTTACCTAAAGGATGAGGACGTTTGGCTAAAATGTTAGACCAAGGCATGGGTGAAATATCTCTTACACTGGTGTACTCTCAAGTAACTTCGCGTTGCACTTGTTAAGTGAAACACCAGAACTTGCGCGAGCACGCAGGAACAACGAGTAAGATTAGGACACAAGCAGCTGGTTTTCGCAGGGCATGTTTTCTTTGCACCAAAATATACTGCCACGTGCTGGGTTTGCATTAGTTGCTTGATAACTTTATTTCGGTCAACGACCATAAAAGCACAGATAAAATATGTACATACAATAAAATACATAAATAATTAAGAGCCAGCAGCTAAACCGTTATTAAACAATCAGTTATCAGCAAAGAATTGCCAACGTTAAAATTAGACACAATTAATCAGAGTGGACCTTCTACGCCATATACTGTACAAAAAGCGGGAGACCGAAAACACGATGAGGGGGGATGTATCATATTTTAAAATTCTGACGGCTTGAGCACAATGTTTTAGTCCCAAATTTTTACATAGCGGTACCAGCCAAGCTCTCCGGATTGCGGTATAAGCAGGGCAAAAGAACAAAACATGGGCATTGTCTTCTTTACTATTATTGCAGACAGGGCAGATTCCCTCCTCTTGACCTGTCCATTTGCAGGTTAGTGTCCCAAGTGGCAGGCAACCGTGCCTTAGTTGTGTATATAGTTTTCTTGCAGGCGGAGGTTCTATTAGATCCAAAAATTCCTCCCTTCTGGGCACGAGTTTTACCTGCAAAAATTCCGAAGACAACCTGCCCATACTTGGCAAGCGGTGCAGCAAGCTTAGGTTGTAGTGCCTCAAAGAGGCCAGTAGCTCAGTTCTCCGCACCACTGGACAACTCTCCGCCGGGGTCTCCCAGATTTGGGGCATTCCTATTCTATAGGCAATAGTTTTGATGTGGAGCAACCAGGGTATTTTCTTACTCTTCAACGACCCCCAGAGAGCAGCGAACTCCACTCTGTAGTCCGCCAGCTCAGGTACTGTCCAGAGCCTTCTCCAGTACAAGAGGGGTCGGGCCGCTAATAGTTTAGAGATGGGCTCCACACCTAGATCAAATCTCAAGGGTATGAGCGGGGTGCTTTGAGGTAGACCAATCAGATTCCTCAAAAAGGCCCGTTCAACCCTGAGAAGGCTTGCTATGCTCGAATGTCCCCAAAGTTCTGCACCGTAGGTTACAGCAGGTCTAGCTTGAACACTATAGATTTCGAGCGCTGGGGAGACTGACTTAAAATGCGTTGTCCGATGAAACTTACCTATGCCCCCTAGTATCTGTGAGAGCTTTAGGGTGGATTTGGCTACCTGGGGGCCCCAACCAAAGTCCTCAGTCAAAGTGACCCCCAGGTATACAAAGGTTCTCACCCTTTCGAGCGGGGTGCCGTTTAATGTAGGGCTAGGGCGAGTGCGTTTCGGGGGACCAAAGATCATAAATTTCGTTTTCTCTAAATTAATCTAGAGTCCCCGCGAGGCGCAGAATGAAACAAAACCGTTCAGAACCCGCTGGATGCCTGTTGATGTTCGCGACAACAGTAGGGTGTCGTCTGCGAACATCAGAGCAGGCACCCGACCTGACGCCAACCAAGGGGCATCGCTATCCCTGACTATCTAGTTCCCCCACCAGGCCATTTATATAAAGACTAAAGAGCGTAGGAGCCAGGGCGCAGCCCTGGCGTACACCTCTGGTTACAGGGAAATGTGCAGATAGTTCCCCGTTCTTCCCGCACCTCACCCGGGCATAGTTCCCTTCATGAAACCGCTTCAAGACCTCCAATAGGTAGGGGGGAAGGCCAAGGTCTTTTAGGACCCTCCATAAACTCTCCCTCGGCACAAGGTCGAAAGCGGCCCGCAGGTCAACGAAGACCAGGTAGAGGCTGCCACCCTCGACACTTACGGTCTTCCAGAAAAGGACCTGCAGCCTAAAGAGTTGGTCCGTAGTCGAGATCCCTGATCTAAAGCCGGCCTGGAGGGTAGTCATAACTTCATACTCCTCGGCCCATCCCAATATTCTGTCCAGGAGTATCCGGCCCATCAGTTTCTGGGTAGTATCCAGGAGACTGATTGGTCTATAATTTGCCGGATCCAAAGGGCTCCCCTTCTTAAAAATGGGGACGATCTCGGCCCCCGCCCAGGTGTCAGGTATTTTTGCCCCCAGTAGGACTGCATTAAACAATACAGTTAGGTATGGGGCCCAGATCTTTGGCTGAGAACGGAAAAGGTCACCCGGTACCCTATCGAGGCCTGGCGCTTTGTTAGGGAGTTGTCTAATAATTGCAGTCTCCACCTCCTTAGCTGAGATACTCTCACCATTTCTCAGGGCCATCCTCGCCTCGGCGTCCCTATGGTCTATCCGGTGTCCCATGCCCGAGGCCCCCCGCAGTCGACACTCGTGGGGGGGTTCTTGGGTAGGAGAAATCCAGGAGGGACCATCTAACTCTAATGTCCCAGACCTATCTAAATAGTCACTATAGCCGGTCACAGGGCTAGTGTAGAGTGCAGAGAAATGCGCCTCCCACACTGAGGGGGGGATATTTGGTAGAGGGATCCCCCCACCATCATTAGCATCGGAATTTACTAATGCCCAGAATAGTTTGGCATCTTTAGTCACAAGGGCACCTCTGAGTTCTTCCCACCTGTCTTCTTCCCACTCTCTTTTGCCCCTGATCAGCTCCTTTTTGTAGGACAGTCTGGCTGCCCTAATATTCGCTCTGTCCTTTGCCTTAATTGCCGCAAGGAGCTCCTTTTTTGAGTTCCTGCATGCATCATTAAACCAGGGGTGTGTTTTTGGGACATGCTTCTTAATTCTACTAATGGGGTAAAACACATCCCCTAGTACCTCAACTAGCTGTTTGTGCGTATCTAGTGCCTGATGCCAACCAGGCGAGTCACCCATCTGCTCTATAAAGGGAATAGCGAGTTGGTAGATTTTGGCAAGCTTCGAGGTTGAATCTACAAGGTGGGGCCACTTAACCCTCCTTCTGTTGTTGGTCAGCGTGAGAGGAAGTGTCATCGTGGCCGGTATGCAATCAGAGGTGGTCAATCCAAATGACCCTGGTTTAAAAGTTACTACCAGGGCATTGTGATCGCTGTCCTGTCTTTGAATAACCCTAAATTCTTTTAGCTTATCCCAATGGCATCCACCATTAAATAGTCAATGATGGTTGTTTTGTTTGCCCGATTAAAAGTTGCCATTGCTGGGCGGTCAGGGTCCAATCTCCCATTGCACGCCCGCAGGGATGTTGCAAGTGAGAAACATTTTATTTGGAGCACAAGTGGTGTCCATGCCCTGACAGGGGCAATATTCGGGTCCGGGATATGCCATAATGCATCTACCTCGTCTTGGTCACCCAGTTCAAGACTACCCAGAGGTTCAAATTGGCAGTTAAAATCCCCTCCGAGGATTATTGAGATAGAGGGGTCTAGCCCTTGGATGAAAGAATTCAGTGCTGTAAATGTAGCTGATTCCTGGCCGTTCCTAGATGGCCTCGAGTAGGTGTTTATTATTGCTACTAGGGGTTGGCTTGGGGGTTCTATTAAGATACATTGGATATCCGGGGAGTTTGTTTGGAGTTTAGTTGCTTGGATTCCCAGGTGAGTTCCTATCCAAATTGATAGCCCGCCCGACGGGCGACCTCTGCCTGTAGATACTGCCAAGATGTCAAACGTTGCAAAGGTCGCACTCGAGCTCTCTTCTAATGCCCAGGTCTCTTGCATCAGGCAGAGGTCATATGCTGCCATAAGGGTGGCCCACTCGGGAGTAAGCAGCTTGTTTTTCAGCCCGGCTATATTCCAGGAGACCAACTTTAGGCATCCTTCTTCTGAGCTATCTGATCCTTCAACTTCCCTAATCCCCCTATTGCTAATCCTTTCCCTTACTGTGTTGACAGCTTTTGGAGCCTCCCTCAGCATTTGTGGGAGAATATTTTCCTCTGTTGCCCCTGAACCTCTGTGTATTATATTTGTGGCTTCTAAGGGTGACATTCCTCCTTGACTAAGTCAGTCTACATCTTCCAAAGCACTGAACCTATTCCAGTGTGACTGTATCGGGAGTAGTGAACTGTAGGAAGACATGCCCTCCCTAAACCCCCCCCCCCCATTTAAAGTTCTATGTGATGAGGGAAAACCCCCCCTGTTATTGTGTGTGAATCTTGGGCGACAAGGTTCCAGGCTAGGAGTGGGGTAAAAGTACGAGAGGTGCAGAGGACATATTTGCGTATCTGAACTATAGTGCGGGGCATTGCAAATATACCCTACAGCAGAGACATCCCTAAAATTCAGAATTATCACGTCACCTGCTACTGTCTTTGGGCTCCTCCCAATCCAGCCCACTCTTCTGGCTGACAAGACGTCCCCTGAGACATTCCCCGGGAGGGGTCTATTTACACTAAGCCACTGGATGCACTTGTTTTTCAACTCAGTCTCCCTTTCTCTTTTCCCCTCAATTAATGGAGGAACTCCTACAAGTGCCACTACATAGGACTGGGCTTCGGGGGGTAAGTTAATTGTTGGTGGCTGCCGAGAAAAGGTTCTTGATGTTTGGCTTTGTTTCGGTGGTGAAGTAGTGCTACTAATCTCCTTATCGCCCTCTCTTGTCTTTGGCGTCTCTTTCGCTATGGCATTTGCCGAGTTTCCTGCTGCTTGGCAGACCTGCTTCTGAGCGTTAGTCCTTGGCAGGTGTTGTGGTGGATCATGCGTTGACTTTTGGGGAATTGGTGGAGCCACGCCATTGATGGTCTGTACTAGAAGGTTTTTATTTTCCACTACTCTAGTTCTTGGAACACTTTGAGATGGGGTATCAATGACATGAGGTACAGAGTTTCTCACTTGTTTGGCTGGCTCGATTATCCCTCCCCCCTTTGTATTTGTGGCAGCAATGAGTTTATCAAGTTTTGAGACCAGAGGCTTAAGTTGGGCAACAATAGTCCGCTCCAAGGATGCTTGTAAATCGGCAACCATGTTTGTGACCCAGCATGGTATTCCTAGCGATTGGCCAATTTTACTGGTAGTCTGTGTCACCAGGTCATGGTTTGCCAATTTATTATTACCCAGTTTGTTTAAGATATTTCCTTTCTTTTTCCTCATACATGGTTTATGTACTGCTGTCCTTTTCTCCGGGGAAGGGGGCGACAGGGTAATTGGATGCTCCTGCACGTCTATAGAAATCTCAACGGGCATCTGACTGCAGGGCAAGCCTACATATGATGGCTCCAAAAATGAGCTAGTGTCCAAGACATCAATTGTGGTAGCTGAGCTGTTTCTTCCCGGGTTTTGCATGCCTAGTGTAGGGGTTATCGATAGCCTCCTCTCTGTGTTCTCAATAGCATTAACCACAACACCAATGGTCTGTTGAAGCATTTTATCGATAGCCGTTAGAGTTGGTAGAGGTTGCGGTTCAGCTGCCAACAGCTTGGTGTGTGATCGTGTCGCGGGGGCTATAGTTTTATTTACCCGTTTGGTCATTTTGGAAGTGGGACGTTTCAAAGTCGGTAATTACTAGAATATATATAACGATCAAACGCCCCACCTCAGGGTCTCCCACTACGTTGCTAGGGCACTATATACAACAAAAAGCTTTAGTCCAAATGGAAACAGTACCTTTGTGAACTTCAGTGGGAAATGAAAGGGGGGGTGGCCCGTCCCGTCCTCTTCCGTCCCCTGACGGCCACAGACGGCCCACCCTCTGCCCGGGCTCAGCCCGCGCGCGTCCCGCGGGACGGGAGGCTTTCCGCTCTTTGTTGGCGCCTCCGGGCGCTGTGTCTGACGTCCCAGGTGCGCCTCTGCCACTGGGGCACCTGGGAGTTGTGGTCTTCGCTGGCCGTTTCCCTCACGGCGTTCTGGAGCGGAGAAGGGAGCTGGCTGCTGGTCAAGCCGTTCCCGTCACGGCGGTGAGTGTAGTGCTTTGCCCCCACAGAGCGCTCGGCGCTCCGCTCTTTGTTGGTGCCTCCGGGCGCTGTGTCTGATGTCCCAGGTGCGCCTCTGCCACTGGGGCACCTGGGAGTTGTGGTCTTCGCTGGCCGTTTCCCTCACGGCGTTCTGGAGCGGAGAAGGGAGCTGGCTGCTGGTCAAGCCGTTCCCGTCACGGCGGTGAGTGTAGTGCTTTGCTCCCGCAGAGCGCTCGGCGCTCCGCTCTTTGTTGGCGCCTCCGGGCGCTGTGTCTGACGCCCAGGTGCGCCTCTGCCACTGGGGCACCTGGGAGTTGTGGTCTTCGCTGGCCGTTTCCCTCACGGCGTTCTGGAGCGGAGAAGGGAGCTGGCTGCTGGTCAAGCCGTTCCCGTCACGGCAGTGAGTGTAGTGGTTTGCATTAGTAATTACATGCACTTTCGCGTAACGCTTTCAAGAGGTCGAGTAATTGTGTAAATTACGCTAATTTCCGCACAGCCCTAGTTACAGAGTTTTCTGCTCAATGGATGTGTCCAGGTGAGAAAGAACCTGCGCCACAGGCAGGCTCGTGTGGCTTCACTCAGTTGTCTTGTGGGTATTTTTCTCCTGCCATTACTATCTGTAATTTGATTTTAATGATCAGTGTTCCTTCTTGTCCTGAAGAAGGCCTAAGATGTCAGCTCACTGGCCAAATGGTACATACACAGGATTATTGCACTGCAAGTGTCACATGTAAAAGGCTCCGTCAGACAGCACCATGAATGGGATTCCAGTGTACCATTACAACATGTTTGTTTACTCGGACGTAAACAAATAATACATGCTTCATCCATAACATTGTTTTTTTCCCGTTCCAATTGTCTTTTTGAAGCACAAAAGCCTTGGGTATCAAAGGCGTGTAAATCGAGTTTGGTCAGTTACAGGCATAAAAGGATGCATGTGTGCAGGGGGGGTACCTGAATGGTCTTTGTATGAGTGAAGACGGTGAGGTATGTTTGAATGAACTGTGTTGTGAACCTTTATGCAAAGTGAATACGTAACAGAATGAGACATGCATGAGCCGTGTTAGAAGAGTGCTAAAGTGGCTTTGAAGTAAATGGTGCAAGAAGTGTAGACGAAAGACCTATCTGTGGGCAAGTGTGCACATGTGTAAGTAAAGTGTAGGCCCCATTCGCGTACTTTGCAAAGTTATTCAAACTCAGTGGAGCTCGCAGAGTTAAAAAAACACAACACAGCTCTGCAGAGCAGAGTTTTTTTCTCCGGTAAGCTGGCAACCGTGAGCGAGGAGAATCCAACGCTAGACTGCTTCCCAGTGAGATTTCTCAACACCTGGTGGTGTCTTGTTGTCCTTATGTATCTTTGGAAGATGGTAAAAAGTGGGTGTTACTGGATGCGCACACTAAGAAAGTTAATTCATCCAACGTCCCGCAGCTGTACTATCTTTGCATCATGTTATGATAGTCCAAGATACTTGAGTTATAGTCCTCTTTGTGTACTACGTCCCGCAGCTGTACTATCTTTGCATCATGTTATGATAGTCCAAGATACTTGAGTTATAGTCCTCTTTGTGTACTGGTGTGTAACAGTTTTTATCTGACAATTATCGTATTGCTTCTTGGCAGTAATATTCCTTAGTCATTAATACGATATTACTGCCTTTGTCAGACGGTTTGCACACAATACTCTGATCCCTTTGGTTTGCTGATAAGGCGGGTTTCTGTTCTTTAGTCAGATTTGTCATCTTATCTTTAGATTTCATAGGTCTTAATTTAATCGAATCTTTATTTACCGCCTCTTCAAATACATCAATGGCAAAAATGGTAAAAATGATTGATTTAGCTTTTAGCTTAGTTTTTGCACTTTTTGCATGATGCCCAATCTTTCTACTTGCGTAATTTCTCCAAATTCTTGTTCCATTTGAGATGTTGACTCAGAATTATCTAGAAAAATCAAAGTCTCAAGATCATTTCCTGTTAGTATATCCGTTGGTTGAGAGGTTACTGCAGATTTCTGTTAGAACCGTTTCCTTTTATTTTATAGAACTTACGAAGTTTTAATTTCCTTATGAATAAAAATAATTCAATGCGCGTCTGTTTATACTCAAAGTTCTTAGTTGGACAAAACGTCAGTCCTTAGTTGGACAAAATGTCAGTCAGATTTTCAAAGTTGATTCTTCAGATTTGGTTAGCCGCCTCAGGGTCAGATTTGCAATTGTTAATTCATCAGTATCTACACACGTTTGGAGCCCCGTTTGCTTCTTGTTTGTGAGACTATCCCTTTGTTTATACTTGTTGAAGGACCTTCTTCTCGTCTTTTGTCTCTTTCTCGCATATTGCGAACCGGGGGCTTGCCTCTGCCCCCTCATTGCCGTCGTCTGAGGAGTTGAAATTCCTCGTGAAAACGGGTCTGGCCTGGGTCTACACCCTCTTCTCCAGATTTTTCCGTGTCAGTTGCAATGTCAGATTGTGATGTTTCTTTTTACTCCATCGTTGAGCGGGTGATGTTGCTCCTTAGTGCTCTTCTTGGTGCATCCATTTTTCTGGCAAAGGTGAGCACTCTGCCCTGTTCATAATCACTGGTATCACGATTGAATTTTGTTTGTTTACATCGTTTAATTTTATCTTCATAAATTAGAAGTCGTTTTTTCATTGCTTTTCTCAATTCTTCCTGAATGTTCGCATCTTGATCACTGGAGATTAGTGTCTCTAATTCTTCTATTTCTTTTAATCATTTGTTCTTATCACTGCAGGCATATTTGAGAATAATTCCCACCTTCAAAAACACAGCGTTGCAGTAAGGTTGTAACTGATGTACAAATATATCAGCTGGAGCAAGAGAGAGGAATTTTGACCGTCTATGAATATAAGTATTGCAATAAACTTTAAAAACAGAATGTTCAGTTGCGCAGCACGCCGTGAAGCGGCAATTGAAATTTTCAAAAGGGGACAAGCGAGTGACAACACGAGAAAGGAATCGTGCCCCGTCACACAGGATGGTCTCAGAAATAAATTCATGAAATTAGAAAGACTGGATGAACGTGAAACACGCAAAAGGAGGGAAGCAACATCGCTTCAGAACTATGTGGATGTTAACATAGGATTTTGGAGCATCCAAGAGCAATCAAAAAGAATGATCATTTTGCAAGTCATCATAAAAGCAATTGAAACTTACTGCAATTTTTTTGCCTGGATCATGTCCGACCAAGTGAGAGAGGTGGAGATTGAGTAACTAAATTAAGAAGATTAGAGTCCAGATATATTGTGGACCTGCAAACTAAGATGCCTCTCATACTTAATACGGAGGAGAAATTAGCTGTCCACTTAATCACTCAGAATATTTTGTATAGCGCACTACTTACCTGTTAGGGTCTCAAGGCGCTGGGGGAGGGAGGGAGAGGGTTTCTGTTACTGCTGGAATAGCCAGGTCTTGAGTAGCCTCCTGAAGGTTAACAGGTCCTGGGCCTGCCGTAGGAGGATGGGGATGGTGTTCCAGGTCTTTGCGGCAAGGTGGGAGAACGATCTGCCACCGGTGATCACTCTTCGGAGGAGGAGGATGGTGGCGAGGGTGTGGTTGGCGTAGCGGAGCTGGCGGTTCAGGGTGTAGAAGGGGAGTCGTCTGTTGAGGTAAGCAGGTCCGGTGTTGTGGAGTGCCTTGTATGCGTGGGTTAGGAGCTTGAAGGTAATCCTCTTGTTGACGGGAAGCCAGTGCCGATCTCTCAGGTGGGGTGTGATATGGCTGTGGCAAGGGATTTCGAGGATCAGGCTTGCAGAGGCGTTCTGTATGCATTGTAGTCGTTTCAGGAGTTTGTCCGAGGCGCCTGCGTAGAGGGCGTTTCCGTAGTCCAACCTGCTACTGACGAGGGCCTGGGTGACTGTTCTTGTTTCGGTGGGGATCCACCTGTAGATCTTGCGGAGCATGCGGAGGGTGTTGAAGCAGGACGACGAAACGGCGTTGACCTGCTTGGTCACAAAGAAAGTTGAGTCGAGGATGAACCCCAGAATGTGTGCGTGGTCGGTGGGAGTCGGTGCTGCTCCCAGTGTGGTCGGCCACCAGGAGTCGTCCCAGGCCGAGAGGGTGGAGCCGAGGATGAGATCCTCCGTCTTGTTCGAGTTCAGCTTCAGACTGCTGTTCGTCATCCACTCTGCGACGGCTTTCATTCCTTCGTGGAGGTTGGTTTTGGCGGTGAGGGGGTCATTGGTAAGGGAGAGGATCAGCTGGGTGTCGTCGGCATAAGAGATAATGTTGAGGCTGTGCAGTCGGGCGAAGTGAGCGAGTGGTGCCATGTAGACGTTGAACAGTGTCGGACTGATGGATAATCCTTGGGGTAAGCCGCAGATCTCCGTGGCTTCGGATCGGAAAGGGGGAGGCGGATGCTCTGGGTTGTGCCGGAGAGGAATGAGATGATCCATTCCAGGGCCTTGTCTCAGATCCCTGCGTTGTGGAGGCGGGTGCATAGGGTGCGGTGGCAGACAGTGTTGAAGGCGGCTGAAAGGTCCAGGAGGATCAGGGCAGCAGTTTTGCCATTGTTTAGCAGGTCCCTGATGTCATCGGTGGCAGCGATGAGGGCAGTTTCGGTACTGTGGTTGCTGCGGAACCCGGGCTGGGATGGGTTAGGATGCTGTTCTCCTCGAGGTGGCGGGTCAGTTGTTTGTTGACAGTCTTCTTGATGACCTTCGCCGGGAACGAGAGCAGGGTGACGGGACGGAAGTTCTTGAGGTCCTTTGGGTCAACCTTGGGTTTTTTAGTAATGTGTTGATCTCGGCGTGCTTCCAGCTTTCCGGGAAGGTCGCGGTCTCGAAGGAGATGTTTATGGCCTTGCGGAGATGGGGTGCAATGGTGGTGCTGGCTTTGTTGAAGATGTGGTGTGGGCATGGATCCGACAGAGAGCCGGAGTGGATGGTATTCATGATTTGGATGGTGTCGTCATCGTTTATGTTGGTCCAGGTATGCATAGGATCGAAGTGGGTGGTGGCCATGGAGCCAAAGGTCTCGGTGGCTGTCGGGGTAGTCAGGTTGTTTAAGCTGTCGTGGATGTCTGCGATCTTGCGATGGAAGAAGGTGGCATAGGCGTCGCACAGGTCTTGCGATGGTGGGATGTTGTTGGTGTTGGAGCTAGGGTTGGAGAGTTCCTTCACGATGTTGAATAACACTTTGCTGTTGTGTGCGTTGTTGTCTAGGCGGTCCTTAAAGGAGGCCCTTTTGGCGGATTTGTTGAGGTGATGGTGTCTGCGGATGGCGTTCTTGTGGGATGCGTGGCTGTCCGGTGTCTGTTCGCGGTGCCATTTCTCCTCTAGTTTTCGGCAGGTTTGCTTGGAGGCCTGGAGGTCCGCGGTGAACCAACTGGCTTTCTTGTTGGTGCATCTGTTGGAGGGTTTCTTGGTCAGGGCAAGAGTGTTGGCGCAGTCGTCGATCCACTGTCTGAGGTTGCGGGCGTCGGCGGGGTCGTTGGGTGGGCTTCGGGCGGTGTTTAGCTTGTCTGCAGTGACTTTGCTTCAGCTGCGGCCGGGGATCTGTTGAGTGCGGTGGCGGGTTTCAGGAAGGTGTAGTGGATGCAGCGATGGTCGGTCCAGTGGAGTTTGGTGGTGTGGCTGAAAGTGTTGGGGAGCTTGCGGAGAAGATGGGGCAAGCGTGTATCTGGTGGAGTGGGTAGGTGTTTTGATGAGCTGTCTGAGCCCGAGGTTGTCAATCAGGGTGGTGGAGTTGGTGTCGTTGTTCGAGGTGGAAGTTTAGGTCCCCGAGGAGGATGTAGTCTGTGGAGGCGAGGGTGTGCGTGCTGACGAAGTCGGCGATGGAGTCGCTGAACTGTGGCCGGGGTCCGGGAGGTCTGCAGATGAGGGTTTCTCGGAGGGTGGTGTTGGGATCAGTGTGGATCAGGAAGTGTAGGTATTCGGAGGTGCGGAGGGTGTCGTCGGTGCTGGTCGAGACTCTGAGGGTGTTCTTGTGGACGATGGCGATTCCTCCTCCTGTCGCGTTGGTGCGGTCCCTGCAGGTGATTTTGCAGCCGTCAGGGATGGCTATGGCGATGTCGGGTGCCGAGGAGGGGTTCATCCAGTTCTCTCTCAGGAAGGTGACGTCTGGAGAGGTGGAGTCGAGTAGGTCCCAGAGTTTGATGGAGTGTTTGCGGGCGGAGCGGGTGTTGAGTAAGATGCATCTGAGGTGGTTGCGTCCTCTCTCGGTGGGGTGTTTAGAGGCTGGTGAAGCTGCAGCTCCAGCAGGAGAAGGGTCCTTGAGTGCGCTTTGGGGCGGCCATGCAACAGGTGTGTGATCATCCGGTGTTGCAGTGCGTGGAGGATGCTGGCATTGTAGCGGTGTTGTGCGGCGTGGCGTTCGCGGGGGCCTGGCGCTGGGCGTGGTCCAGGCACGGACAGGTGCAGACGGGCTTGCCTTTGGCACGCCTGCTGCACCCGGCCGCCATAATAAGGGGAGGAGTGAGGAAGGAGCAGCTGGGAGGCGGGAGCAGGCCGAAGAATGGGACGAACAGGGGGGCGGGGCGCAGGGACATAGCGGTGAGCAAAGAACGGGCAAGACCGGGCACAAGGGAAAACAACAGCATATATTAGGAAACAATACAGTGAAACAGTAAATACAAATGAGGGGCAAAAAGAGGGACAACAACAGCAATTACCAAGGAAAGAAAAACAGTGAAAGTGGAAAATACAACCGAGGCACAGGGGTCTCGAACCTACAGCGGAGCAGAAGCAGAGGGACATGCACACACAGGTGGTGCTGTGCGGCGTGGGGAAGCGACCTCCCTGAAATCAGGGTCAGGGTAGAATATAACAATATCAATGAAATCAAGTAAATATACTGCAAGACATGGCAGCTATAGGAGTTCAGAAGTTACCCCCTTTTCTTAAATTGATTTTTTAATGTTTGGTAATCAGTGGCAATCATGTAAGCCATCATTGAAGTTAATTAAAATTCAATGAAGGAATGTAGGTTCATACAGAGCTTGATAGTCATGATTTATGCATGCCAAAAAAACATTCAGTAAAATCATGAATCAATACCAACTATAATCTAGGCGAAGTATAGAACTCAATTTGTGCATACGTGTTAATAAACTCGTTCTGTTGTGTGAATTTCTAGTAGTAATGATGTGTGTAATATAATTATGCTATGAATGATTGGATTAAGATGATTTTCATACGAATATGAGAGTCCATATAATTTTGTGTATAATATTGTATTCACCAGTGATGAAATATAGGCTCATTCAGAGCATAATTATGGTGACATGCGGCTATATTAACAAAAATAATTGTGTCAACAAATAATCTCTTAGGCCAACTCCTCTCCCCATTTGTGCACTAACGGCTAGGGTGGTCGACCTCGAATCTGGGGGACCGGGTTAGAGTCTCAGCAATGACGCTGAACATCCTGATTCTGGACAAATCACTTAATCTCCCTGTGGCTAACAAAAAGGAATGTGTCCTCGTGTAACGCAACTGGTGCTATGTAAAGCGCT
>NC_136057.1:349885126-349897626 GCF_964261635.1 Lissotriton helveticus
ATCGCTCCTCGGAGAGGGTTCAGGAAACAGGAGCTGAATCTGAGTCCGGGCCCTTTTTGAGGCCTAGAAACGGGGATTTTTCAATGAATTAACGTGCACACTGTGAAACGTGGCAACGTAACTTTACATAGGCCTGATATTCGTAGCTTCCACGAAGACTGGAAACTGGCATACTAGAGATGGACACAACTGTAATTGCGTCTTTAATCGATCATAAGGGAATACATGCATATCGATCATGCACATATGACATAACATGGGGAACACGTAGGCACATATAACATGGCAAAATTTACTTTTCCACATTCCCTCCTTGTGCCCTACGTTTCCATCAGGAAACATCTATATTCATGATACCATCTATCATTTCATATATCATCATTTGCTCGTCTCGAATTGTCTTGGAACGGGATTTAGGACTAGGAATACAAGAGGTAGCGCACATGCCGCAAATCGCAGGGCCACATTGTATACAGAGGCAGCAACTGAAAATGATCATTACTGCAATACCTAGAAATGACAATACTTTCCATCCCCAGGCAGATATGATACTCCAGAGCCAACCGGACCATGTCCAGGTGCCTGGATTCTGGTGTAACTGATGGGCAATTTTATGAAGTCTGGTTATAGCTGAATAAACAGACGGCGCGTTATTAGGAATGAAAATGCAGCAACTAGATCCGATGACTCTACATGCTCCTCCTCTATCGGCCAGTATGACGTCAAGAACGAGACGATTTTGGAGCACGACAAATCTCATAGCTGATTGCTCTTCGGTTAAGTTACCTAGAGCAGAAGTAGTCTCATTCACTACTGCTTCAAGGGTTCTGGTTAGTCTACGTATTAACTTACTATTCTGGACAGGTCCTATAAAGAAGAAAAAACCTTTATTGAAATCTGTATATTGTTCTAGAGCAGTTTCAGTTTGATCGACAATTGGGGACTCGATCTCCCTTCTATGTCTGACGTGTACTAGATGTGTGTTTCTATGATAATCAGATGGGGCTAGGAAAACTGGTGGCAGTAGGAAGGCAATATAACATGTTCCATCCCAATCGAGGGGCAGACGAACATATGCGGTCTGACCACAAACAAAATAAGAATGACGTGAAGCTTTGAAAATAGATTTCCCACTGTCACTATACTCGACAGTAGTAGTACAATCACTATGTCCTACATGTGCGGAACCATTCTTTCTGACACATAATTCGCCTTTGACTGGTAGTACTGAAATAGCAGGTAAGTCTGGAGTAGTATCAGACTGAACATTCAGGACCATAAAATTCGAAGAATAATTACCTAAATTATAAACTTCATTTTCTAGATCTAACCCTGTTCTATGGGGGAGACCTTGCTTGTCTGGAAAACATGTTCTATTCAGAAGGGACATATCAGTTGAGGATGACGTTAACGTGGACCATGCTCCACACGAACCATTATGTGAAAACGGATAAGGAAAGAGTGGCAGAACTCCCTTCGGTGTCTGGAAAGGGGGGAGTCGACCACACACCCAACAATTAGTAGCATTGCTGGTCTGGTGTGAATAGTGTAACATTCTGATGAATGTATTATTTCTCATAGCAAGACGATAGGATAACTCGTGAGGAGGCAGATCACTAAATGTGTGCTCTACTGTAGCATTAGAAAACTTATTTACATGAGAAATTGGAAAACATAAATGCAATGCATAACTTGTGCAGGTAACCATCAAACTTAGAAACAATAGAAAACTTAGAAAAATGATACATCTTATAGAGTTTTGACTAACTCTCTCACTATGGGGGTCTATCTCATACATGTCAGATACCTGTCTAACTGTTTCACCCGAGAGGGACTTAGACAATTAAACTGGCTGACTTATTTTACTAGACCGGAGTTTCAATTTATATTCCTGCTGCGGAGTTCTCTCTAACAGAGGAACTTTTAGTTCTGGATTTGAATGAATGTCTGATTTAGAGTCTGGATTCAGGCAGTCTTTAATGATGGAACAGTCCTTGGAAATGTTCTTGGCAAATGTTTTATCACGGAGTCCATGACATTTCTTGATATGCGACAGATGGACCCAACCCTTGCGGCCTTCCAACTTCACGGCCGTACGGGTGGTCAGAAGGACTAGTCTCGGCTCCTTCCAGCGAGGCTCCAGCGGACTTGACCGATCAAAATTCCGGACCAACACGAGGTCGCCTGGAATGACCTCATGCGGTTTCACTTCAGTATTGTCTGGAAATGCGGCGGCAACCTGCGAACGACAAGAGTGTAGGGCAGACATCAAGGAAGCTAGGTAATCTGTCAGAATATTACTGGAAACATCTGTAATACTGCGGGGCCTAGGTGTACCCCACATGTTTGGGGGGCGGCCGAATACGACCTCATAAGGGGACAGACCTGATCTGGAATGTGCAACCATCCTCATGAAGAATAAAGCAACTGGCAGGGCAACTAGCCAGTCTACACCTTTCTCTTTACATGTCTTGGCAATACGGATTTTCAGGGTCTGATTATGTCTCTCTACGAGACCGGCTGCTTCAGGATGGCGCACACAATGGAACTTCCACTGGTACCCTAACAAAAGGGAAACATGCTTCATTAACTCAGATGAGAATGGCTGGCCGTTATCAGAATACACGACCCTAGGGAGTCCATAACGGGGGAAGAATTCACGAACCAACTGCTTGGCAGTGGTCGCGGCTGTGTAATCTGGAACTGGATATGCTTCTGTCCACCTGGACAAAGCGCATACAACTACAAGGACATACTTGAAACCTCGACATCGCTCCATCTGAATATAATCCATCTGGAGGACTTCAAAAGGGTGGTCAGGGGGCTGGAATCCACCTTGTTCCACCGGGACACTTTTACCTGGATTGAACTGGCAACATATCATACAGGTACGGACTTTCTGCTTGGCTGCAGCTCGTAAATGCTTGTTGAACCAAATGTTCTGGATACTGTCTAACATAGCTTTTTCTCCTAAATGTGCAGGACTATGTGCGGTATTAATAATGACTTGAACCATTGAGTCGGGGAGAAACCATGTGGCTTTTCCCTTCGTCACCCATCCCTGATCTGTCTGGACCCCTCCTTGTTCGGACCATTTCTTGATTTCTTCAGGAGTAGCATGTAACTGTATGTCTATGACATCTTGTGTAGGGTCCTTGACTGTCATACATGTAGTCTGTTCTGGAGTGGATGTCTGTGTCTTGTTAACTGGAATGTCTGGTGTCTGAGCTGTAAGCTTGGCTGTTCGATCTGCTAGATCGTTACCTTGGGAAATGATATCAGTAACTTTCGTATGTGCCTTGCACTTCATGATAGCGATAGCTGTCGGTAAATGTATCGCATCTAACAGAGCTTGAATGAGGAGACCATGCTGAATCTTGGTTCCATGAGAAGTCATGAAACCTCTCTCCTGCCAGAGCACTCCGAAGTCGTGTACAACTCCGAATGCGTAACGTGAATCTGTATATATGTTTACTTTCAGGTTCTTGGCACGTATGCAGGCTTGGGTCAGAGCAACTAGCTCTGCTGCTTGAGCAGACAGGGTGTCAATACGGTGTGTCTCAATAACTTCAGTGTCAGTAGTCACTGCATACGCGGCTACTAGTTCTCCTGTACTAGTTCTCATACATGAACCATCCACATAAAGTGTCAGGTCGGGATCAGGTAATGCAATGTCTGTCAGGTCTTGTCTTGGCTTAGTCATAGTGTTAATGACTTCCACACAGTCATGTGTGGCAGGATTTGAAGTAACTGACGGTAACAGAGTAGCAGGATTTAGAACGTTGCAGCGTCTGATTTCTATGTGTGGCTGGAACAGTGTCAGTTCATAACCTGTTAAACGTGCAATGGTCAAGTGCTGAGTCTGTGTTCGGTTTAAAAGAACTTCCACGGAATGTGGAACTTGTACTGTCAGAGAGTGTCCTAATACTATGGAATCACTTTGTCTGATAGCTAGAGCTGTGGCTGCAACTGACTTGAGGCACGCAGGCAGAGCCTGGGCTACTGGATCTAGTGTGCTCGAAAAATAAGCACAAGGTTTGTACTGTCCTGCTTGATCGTGAGAACAGATAATGCAGTACCATCACGTTCTGTGACAAAAAGTGTAAAAGGCTTACTGTAGTTCGGTGTAGCTAGAACAGGTGCTTGGCATAAAGCTTTCTTTAATTCATTAAAACTAAGTGTATGTTCAGATGTCCAAGGGAGGACAGTCGATACGGCTGCCTCCTGTGTCGTTAACTGTATCAGTGGCTTTGCTAGAAATGCATACTGAGGAATCCATTGTCTGCAATAAGAAGTGAGGCCAATAAAAGCACGTACCTCCTTCTGTGTCTTGGGCTGTGGAAGACTCGCTATCAACTGGATACGGTCTGGTGTCAACTGCCTACCCCACTTGGACAGTAAGTGGCCTAAGTAGATCACTTGCTGGACACAGAACTGAAGCTTCGAAGGGGACACCTTGTGCCCCATCTCGGCTAGGAAATACAGAACGGTAAGTGATGCTCGCTCGCAGTCACGCTCAGAACGGGCTGTGATCAGTAGATCATCGACATACTGGAGCAGGGCAGTGTCAGTTGGCATGTGAATATTGTCTAGTTGTCTTTTAAGTGCTTGACTGTAAATACTAGGACTTTCTGTGAAACCTTGAGGAGCTCGTGTGAATTTATAGCTCCTTCCATTTAAACAAAAACCGAAAAGGTACTGGCTGTCTGGATGAATGGGGACACTGAAAAATGCATTCTTGAGGTCTATTACAGTAAAAAATGTAGCTTCAGAATCTATAGCTGTTAACAGAGATGAAATATCTGGGACTACTGGATACTGGGGTATGATACATTTATTAAGTTCTCGAAGGTCAATCACTAATCGATATACTGGAGGTGCATTTGGATCAGTACGTTTCATGACTGGAATGATAGGAGAATTACATACATTGGAGTCAGTTTCTACGACCACTCCTTGAGCAATGAGCTCGTCAATAATTTTGGATAAGGCTGCTACAGCCTCAGGTGGCAATCTGTACTGTCTGATCCGTGGCAAGACTATACCTTGCTTGAGAGTCACACGATGGGGTGTGATTTGCATAAATCCTACATCAGTTGGACCTTGCGCCCATAGATGCTGTGGAACATTCAGTAATCTTGGATCAAAATCACGTAATACATAGTGACCTTTAAAGTCTCTCAAAAACAATCGGACTCCTTCTGGAGAACAGCAAATTACTGCACCTAATTCTTTCAATGTTTTAATGCCTAACAAATTTTCTGGACATGATTTCGTAAGTAACAAATCAGTAGTTCGGGACAATGGACCAACTACTAGGGAAACTGGCTTTGAAATTTCGTTAATAATAGGCTTTCCTGAAAATCCAAGGGAAACATTTTTAGAGCCTGAGAGCGGAGCCCCTGGAACCTCGTCATGACTGATAGTAGTCCTACTTGCCCCTGTATCAATCAGAAACTTTCTGTCTTTCCCTAATACTTGACTGTGTACATAGGGACCCTCTTGATCTACAGGTATCTCGATGAGAGGCAAGCCTACCTCCCTCTCTAGGCTGTTTCATGAATACTGTTGATACTCTGGATACTCTGTCTGAGCATACTGGTACATTTGCTGTGTAACATGCTGTGTTGCAGCGATGGGCTGCGATGCTGGAACGGTCTGTTGTGCATTCTGTAGTGGCTGAGAAGTCTGTGAAACTTGTTCTTGTCTAGACGGACGTGGTCTTTCTTTAGTTTTACCAGTGGCTATATTGTGTTTCAGAACTGCACACTCGTTTATAAAATGACCTGGCTGTTTACAATAATTGCAAGTCCCTTTAACGGGAGCTGCTGGATGACTGGCTTGATTCGGACCCCTCTTCTGACTGTCTTGTGGAACAGATTGTGCAACTAATACTTTCATTTTCGTATCTTTCATACGTCTCTTTTCGTGTTCTTGTTCTTCCCTGATTCTATTCTGGTGATACTGGAGCATCTGAAGCATTTGTGACGGGGTACTAGCTTGCCAGGTACTTTCGACTTTCAAAACTCGATTTTTAACTTGTGGGCTTGAATTCTCGACTAGTTTAGTAACAAAAAGATGAGGGTATGACTCGCTACCTGTCTTCAAACCACTGTTAATTATAAAACATTTTTCGAATCTAGAATAAAAATCACTAGTATCTTCATCCTGTTTCTGTTTACAAGCTGAGATTGCATCCCAATCTTCCTTTTTCGTGGCTAGTAACCTTGGCAAAACTTGAATCAATAACTCTGGCAATTCTTTACATTTGTCCCCAAGACCGGTACCTGGTACTCTTATTTTATCTTCAGCTTCTAGAGCTGTCCAATCAATATTTTTCTCTCCCACCTCCCATTCTTTTTCCTTGAGTTTTTCATATACCCCTGCGGGCAACAGGACCTTTAACATTTTAATAATATCTGGATACGTGTATTCTCCCATACGGAGCATGTCTTTTAATTCTCGATGGAACCCTGCTGGGTCTTTGTCGTGACAGGGAATTAGCTTTTTCATCTCTAAGAGTTCCATCTTTGTAATAGGGGTGTAAACAAATACTCGTTGCATTTCACCATCCGGTGTCCTAACTGGGTGTACTTCTCGTAACGGATGCTGTCTATCTATATAAAATGGTTTATTTTCTGGGGGTGAGACGTGAACAAAATGTGGATTCAGAAACGTTCTATATTTGTGGCGCTGTTCTAGAATGATACTAATTAAATCGGTACCTAAACCTTTCCATTTATACTGGAGTAACTCGTTCAGGACATCATGTAACGGACCTGGATCAGAATGTTGACCCTCATACAGTGTAATGAGGTGCTGGATCATATACATACCCACCAGTCGCTGCTCGGCTGGGGGCAATTTCAGAAACATTTGTGCCACTATTTCGTCTGGAAAAGTGGTAGAATCAGTAGTCCATCGGACTGCTGATCGGGCTAGTTCTTGTTCATGCATGGTACTGAGTTCACTATAACCGATTCGTGATTTCAGAATGTGATCGGTAGCTTGAAATACTTGCTCAAGAGAACCTTGTTCTGGTGCTGGAAGGTGAAAAACTTTCTTGTGTTCTAGGCGTGAATGTCGGTCTGGAAGTCTAGATCTACCTACATACGCTATTCTGGCGGTATTCTCGTCTTCTACCTCTTCAGTAGAAGAGTCGTTTTCCTTCTCGCTTACTTGTGCTGCTTTGCGTTTCTCGTGTAACCTTATTATTTCCTTACGAATTTTCTTGTACATACTTTCTATACTACTAAGGGTCCTGTGTCTACCCTCGGCTATATTATCACTCCACCTTGTCAGGACTTTCATTTCGGTCGGATCTTTAGTCGGACAATCTTGTTCCCTTATTAAACAATTGATTAAAAACTTTAATAGCATGAGCTGAGTCTCAGCTTTCCTTAGAGACATGATTTCGCCAATACTTTCTGAATCGTCTCCTGTACGGATGAAACGATATATTCTGTCTAGATCTTCTTTCATATTCGGTAGGGTGTCCAAATACTCGGTCACCCGTCTTACACGCAATGAATATATAACCATATTATCATCGCCTGGGACTGGATCATAACGGCATTCGGTAAGAGCTCGTCTGATATCTGCGACGGACTGATATTTGGGCGTACGCTGTAACGCACGTTCATGTAACTCGACTAATGTTACACGTTTGTGTGGCGGCGGGGTACCAGGAGGACCTCCCCCCGCGGCCCCTAAACTGGAATCGTCGACTGATACTCTTCGTGCTGGCAGAGTGACCGATGTAGCGGGAATTTGTACTATGGGCTGGACCGGGGGTACCGTAACAGGTGCTGTAACAGGTGCCCCGGTGGCTGGGAGAACAGGAATTACATTATTTACAGGAGCTGGCGGAGCAGGACTCGCATATTCTGGGACTGTGTCGTCCAAATAGGACGAGAGAAAAATATCAGCTGCGGTCGGTTTGTGACGTAGCTTAATCGGAACTAATGGCGGCGGAAAATTACATGGTGCTTCCGGGGTTGCTTTTGGCAAGCCCTCGGCAAGAAGAGGATACATACCCTTAATGAGGGCATTTCTCTGTCTGACTGTTCGGCTTTAACTCGTTCACCTACTTCGATTAATTCCCTTTCTTGGGCTCTTTCTGAGGATTCTCTACTTAATTCTGACTTTCTGATTTCTTTTTCTGTTCTTTTATGAGATTCTTTGCGCCATAACTCGATGGCATTCTTTCTGGGACTGTCTGGCTTTCTTTTTCCATAATGCTTCTTCTACTCGCATGATGCACTCGGCATCCCATGTACCTGATACAGGCCATCTATATTTCTCTTCTAGATCTTTAGTATACTCGACCCATAAATCTAGATATAATATGGCACTTATGCCATGCTTGTGATACATAAAATGACCTGGACTGTCCCTAGGCGGGACAGGAACTGCTTCCTCGAGCAGACCTTTTCTAGTTCTTAACTGACGTAACTTTGAGAACAGAGGCATAACTAGGCTAGAGTCTGGACACAGTACAATACACGATAAACACAATAATAACTTTAAGAAAACAAATCACTCATACCACGACATTGAAAACACATGAAATAACATTTAAAATAACAGTTCGGACAGAATACTACCTGGAATACTGAGAACAGAACACATGAATTTCTCGAGAACAGAACTGACTAGAATTACTAGATGCACTGCTGAAACAGTACGAAACTTACCGGTCCCATAAAGAGACACGTCAGGACCCGCATCCACCTAGGTGGACACTTCGTGTTGGATCTGTGTACCCAAACCCACGGACCAGAGACAAATTAATTGACCCTGTCTAGATACTACCCCAGCAACGGTACTCACCGGGCAGCAAGAACGGAAGGCCTCGGACTGGACTGGACTGCTACGACGACGGACGGACGAACTTCGGACTTCAGTTACAGGTGGGCCTCCGGATACCTCGGACCTTGGACTCTCGGCTTGGGCTCTGGTCGGGACTCGCCGCGTTCCTCCACCGCCTCGTCTGGACGCTGGACCGCAACCTCCGTCTCCTCCGTGGGCCTGAGGGATACTTGAAGCAGAAATATCTGCACGTGCACGGTATGGTTCCGTCACGGCTGCAGAGGATCAGGGGGCCTGCGTGGCTTCTCCGGCGCGTGGGGAAAGGGCAAGTCCCTATTCGGGCGCCATTATGTGGTAAATAAATAATTAATTACCGGTACTATTTTTCAGGATACTCATACAAATAGATAGCTCAATAAATAAGAGTCAAGATACGAGGTAGCTGGAGTGTACAGGCTTTAATTAAGCATAAAAGGACTGGAACAGGACAGCCTGCATGGGAATGAGATGGCAGGGCCCGGCAGCTGCCGGGGCAGGATCTGGGAATGATGCGCATAACTTTTAATAACAGTACATTGGTTTATATAGTTAAACAAAATACATGGCATTCAATACAGTAGGCGTAGCAGTAGGCGGAGTTTGTAGCAGTCACGAAAGATAAGGCATAAAGTGGGTGTAACAAGAGGTGTGTACAGGGCGTATACATAGACATGTGATGCAAACGTAACAGAATATGTCATAAATGGGGCGGAAACACGGAGGGGGCTACCTGAGCAGCTGGGACCTCTAACCTAGTGGTGCGCACAAACTGGCAATGACGTGTTACTAGGGAGAACTGGGGGGCTATGACTTCTGCGCTAGAAGAGGAGACGAAAGTCTGGAGTGTCAGAGCGACTTGTACCTAAAGCCTATCTAGTATCTCGTGTTTAGAGAACATGTTGATAGAATCCAAAAGTTATCAGGGTAAAGGCTAACAGACACTAAGACTGGGGCATGCATTATTCTACATGTAGTGTGTGTGCGAGGAATATTAAATGAATATTAATACAGTATTTCTCTTACATGGAGACATAAAGGCTAGACCATGACGGAAACTATTGATGCGATTCAGTAGCTTAGGAATGCAGAGAAGGAGGGCTGGACTGATAACTAGAAACATAACATACTCTTGGCAGACTGGGAGGCAGAGCCAGGCCGAGCCGGGCACTGCTAGGCATGAAGTAAGTGAAGGGTCAGGGATACAGGTGGGGGCTGTATCGCTCCTCGGAGAGGGTTCAGGAAACAGGAGCTGAATCTGAGTCCGGGCCCTTTTTGAGGCCTAGAAACGGGGATTTTTCAATGAGTTAACGTGCACACTGTGAAACGTGGCAACGTAACTTTACATAGGCCACGAAGACTGGAAACTGGCATACTAGAGATGGACACAACTGTAATTGCGTCTTTAATCGATCATAAGGGAATACATGCATATCGATCATGCACATATGACATAACATGGGGAACACGTAGGCACATATAACATGGCAACATTTACTTTTCCACAGGTGCAACACTGAATACTTACCTGTGAGTGGTCCTTTATTCGTCAGGCAACTTTTGTGATGGATTGTATGCGGCGTGCCTGAGCCGCAAGAGAGACCACCGCTGTGCTTCGCGCAGCCCTGCTGGAACGCCACACGACGGAACAGCTTTAAGGGCAGGCAAGTGCGGTTTAAAGAAGATACTGAGCCGCTCTCTGCACATAGAACTGCCACTGCCAACCCACTTGGGTTTCATTGTTTGTTGAAATACGGAAGTGATTTGCAGGCGACTCACTGAAGGAACACCAAGCACTACAGGTTCCATGAGGCAACGCTGGTGGCCACGCCTAGAAGGCGGGAAGTATTTATCCACAAGTGCTGGGAAACTGCCTGCTTCATTTTCCATCAATCCTCAAGCCCCCAGATGAAGTGCAGAGGCACGAAACGCGTCGGGACTACGGACTACATTTGAGCCTTGGCATTAAGGTGTGGAGAGTGCCTTCTTTCAATAAAGGGTGCAACACTGAATACTTACCTGTGAGTGGTCCTCTATTCGTCAGGCAACTTTTGTGATGGATATATACATATACACACATATATATATATATATATATATTTCCACAAGTCTCGAAGCCCAGCTTGGCATCCGCTTCCGCTGATCGACGAGAATTCGAAAAAAGCCACAAACTCGGTGATTCTCGTTCCAGTGAGTTTATTGTGCATTCAAACGCCCACCAGTCGCCATGACGCGTTTCGCCTCAGCCGAGGCTTGATCACATGTCATGTCAAGAAGGAGGAAGTGACATATATAGTGTGATAATCACATGGGCAGTACTTCCACTTTTAAAATTTAAAGGGATATACACCAATTCACAATTAATGGAGAAAACAAAATTTAGAGCATAGTGCTCTACATCATTTGTTGGTTCAAGAATGCATTATCAAAACAAAAACGGCATTTCATCACATATGTCCATTTTGCTGATCGCTTTTCATAGATATTGGTCAGGGTAAGAAGGCATGCATATATATAAAAGGGAAAAAACCCAATAAGAATATTCAATACAAAAAACAAAGAAAAGAAAATTCTATTTCTTTAAAAATATGTATAGATTCATATCCTAATTTCATATATTTACACCCTATTTACAAGTATTACATTGACTCTAGTTTGCCACAGAAGACAGACTAAATCTAGCCCTTTGTTAACCTTTGTGTGGGTATAAATACCCTTGGCATGTTCAGGTCATTAAGTATAAAATTGCAACCTTCAATTCATATGTTTTAATATCTAACCCTTTTACGTTATAATCTGATTAATTGTCAGAACAATATCACAATTGGACCAGAACCAAACCTCAATTCTCCATTACATCACCTAAAATTCATGTTCATACCCATTTTCTACTATGTGCTTCCTCGGGGGTCATTCAATTTTTGATAAAGTGACAGTGCGTTAAAATTGTATCCATTATTCAAATAGGAATACAAATATTCAGAGGCTGCCTTATATACATATTTACATATAATTTCATTTAGCTCAAACGACAGCCGGTGTCCTGCAAGAAAATTCTTAAAAGGAACCATAGATCACCCAAGACATGTGTAAAGGTCCTCACTATGGTTCAATCCCCCAGGCTGTTTACTATTTAGTTCGAGGATGTAGCGTGTTTCTAAGAGACGAAGTTTCCCATCTCTATCACCTCCCCTCTTTAATGGTAATACAGTATCAACCAAATAGTACTTTAAAAGATCTGTATTGCTTTGATGGTGTTTCTCAAAGTGTCTGGCCACGGGGTATGCCTGATCTTTCCCAATGATCGCTCGTAGATGTTGGAGGATGCGCTTGTGGGCCGGGAGACGAGTACTCCCCACATACTGTAGGCCACAAGGACACACTAATACGTAAACAACATATTCGGTCTTGCACCCCAATTTCTGTCTAATGGCAACAGGAGTGTCATGAAAAGGACTGATAAAATGGGTCTTATTTATGCCATGTTTACATGCCTTGCAGCTCTGGCATTTCTTAAATCCAGTGATACGTTCCCACCATTTTTTGGGAACGTCCATGGTGCTACTGACAATGGCATTGCCTAATGATGGAGATTTCCTAAAGGTGATATCAGGTTTATTCTTAACCAGATCTCCTATTATGGGATCGCCTCG
>NC_136057.1:351277626-351442626 GCF_964261635.1 Lissotriton helveticus
AGAGCGCCCACCCACACACAGAGCGCCCACCCACACACAGAGCGCCCACCCACACACAGAGCGCCCACCCACACACAGAGCGCCCACCCACACACGCACAGAGCCCCTCCACACACACACACAGAGCCCCCCCACACACACACAGAGCCCCCCCACACACACAAAGCCCACCACACACACACACACACACCCAGAGCCCCCCCCCCCACACACACACACACACCCAGAGCCACACACACACACACACACCCAGAGCCACACACACACACACACACACACACACACACCCAGAGCCACACACACACACCCAGAGCCAGACACACACGCACACACACACCCAGAGCCAGACACACACGCACACACACACCCAGAGCCAGACACACACGCACACACACACCCAGAGCCAGACACACACGCACACACACACCCAGAGCCAGACACACACGCACACACACACCCAGAGCCAGACACACACACACACCCAGAGCCACATACACACACACACACACCCAGAGCCACATACACACACACACACACCCAGAGCCACATACACACACAGGGGAGCAAGCGCAGCGAGGGGGGGCAGGGGAGCAAGCGCACCGAGGGGGGGCAGGGGAGCAAGCGCAGCGAGGGGGCAGGGTAACCAGGGGAGCAAGCACAGCCAGGGGGCAGGGGAGCAAGCACAGCCAGGGGGCAGGGGAGCAAGCACAGCCAGGGGGCAGGGAAGCAAGCACAGCCAGGGGGCAGGGAAGCAAGCACAGCCAGGGGGCAGGGAAGCAAGCACAGCCAGGGGGCAGGGAAGCAAGCACAGCCAGGGGGCAGGGAAGCAAGCACAGCCAGGGGGCTCCTCGACATTGGCATTCACCCTTGTATAGCGCTGGCTAGACCCGCAGGTATCGGAGAACTTTACCGTAGGAACGAAGCAAGGGAGAAACAAACTCTGTGTGCCCAATTATAGACAACCTGGAGCACGGCGCCCTGTGCTGTTCAAAGAAATTTTAATTCTTAAAAAAATGCTTCTACCCTTGTGCTTCTACCCACAAGGGAATCACCAATTATCACCAATTCACTCTTAGGCAGGCAACAGCATTCTTGGGGTGGTAGCGCCACTATTTCCATTACACGTGTGGAACTACATGTCCCAACATGCAGAGCGCTTTGGGCTGAAAGCTAGGAGTGGCTGAAAGGTTACTTGTGGCGCCAGACACTTAGCAGCTCCGCATTAGGCAGAACAGACTTTCTATATGTTGCACACTCCGAAAGGAGGTGTCACTGTGCACTTATAAAACCACATGTTTAAGGAACGGGTCTCTAGCGTCACTAAGCACCGAAGCGGTTTCAAGGCGCTAACGGAATTGTCCCCTGAGGAGGGCGCAGACTGGGCTGAGGTGGCCAACACTTGACAGACTGCAGCCTGTCTCTCCATAGAGGGGGGGAGGGAGGGGGAGCAGTTCAAAGGAAGGGGTGATAAGCCTCTTAATCGGCGACTAAAGTGAAAAGGAAACCAAGCACGCGCGCACACCTCCCTCCATCACCAACCCTCACAGCCTGTGGATGGAGGCAGACGACGTGACATGTCAAGGAGGCAGGGGGGTGGAGGGACATGGGCGAAAGAGATGAGGGGGGTGGGGGCTCAGTTACCAGAGAAGGGTGCGAGGTGGATTGCTTGTCCGCCTTTTAGTAAAATCTCTATCACCTCTTCAGCTTCCGAGGAGCTCTAAATGTTGTTAGATAAGGGAACGTGGGCAGGGAGAGAAGAAGTAAATTGCCCAGGATCACACAGTGTGGCCTAGTGGGTATACCAGACTTACAACTCTCTTATCCTGGCCTCTCGCTGTTTAGCGCCTTATGCCACGGCAGCATTGTAGTGTTTCAGGCTCTGTGAGGAGTGCTGTGCTGCGGTGTACGGAGTCTCGCCCTGTATCACACTGCAGACGAGGTGCAGTCAGTCACCCCCTCCTGCACTGCAGGATGTCTACAGGTGGCCTCCCTCCTTCTGGGCCTGCCCATTCCCGGGGGAGGGGGAGGTGTGATCCTTTCCTGGAATAAATCTTTTTCACCTCCGCGGATTGCCAAGACCCTGCCCACAGCCCCCTCCCCCGTCTAGGGACCCAGCGGAGTACACAGGTGACCTGCAGCAGGTAGAGGGCCGGGACCTGTCTGAGATCAGAGTGAACGGAGTGTGCGCCTGTAGCTAAATGTGTGGGTATTGAATTGTAATTGCATTTATATACGCCGCTCAGCCGGGATGATTGCCGGCTATTAACATACATTATCCGGGCCCCTCAAAAATGAAAGGAGTAACACGGCCCCCCACAATCCCCGAACCCCTCCTCACAGAACCCCCACACACAGCCCTCGCCTCGTGTCTACCTCACACAGCTCTTACAAGGCGCCCCCTCCTCTGCACCCTAGCTTTCCTTTTACACTTAATTACCTCACTTATTACAGCCCGGAGAGAGGGGGGGGGCGTGGAGCCGAGGAAACGCAGCAAGAAGAGTGAGCGGCCCTGGCACAAATAGGGCATGAGTAATGCTCTGCCCGCGAGCGCCGAGACTTGCACACATGTACACATGCACGGGGGAGAGCACTGGCTGCGTGGAGTAGACTCCCCCAGAAACAAGCACTGACTGCGATAAGGAGACAAGCATAGTACAACGCAACAGGCCTAAAGCTAGTGTTTATAAAGTACAGCGGAGCCGGTCTGTAGTTAGTATAGATGGACAGCCAAGCACGGGAGGCAGAAGAGCTTGGGTGGGCGGGGGAGGAGAAGGGGCAGGCAGTGATCTCACCGCAGCTGCTCTCTCCTCATAAACAGAGGCTCGACAAAAGGAAAGCAAGCTACCTTGTCCGGAGGGACGTTCTAACGACGTGACTAGCCGTGCAGAGGTCGATAGGAGTAGGTTTGACTCGGTCCCTTCAACCAAGCAACTAATATGTTGTCCTTGCGTTAAAGAGCCTACGCCCTGCCCGTTGAAGCATCATAGAGTCCATAATTTAGTCTCTGTTTTCACTTTTTCACGTGCTCCTTCATTTTATTGAGCATAAATACCACTGGCTATTTGCCAAGAGGTACACAGGGGATCAAGAAAGGGTGTGCTTTTTAGGGGGCACACACCTTCTGTCCACCTGTTTTTGGTCCTGAAGAATACCGGGCGAACGCCCTATTGGTAGAAACATGTTGACCAACCAACACATACACATATAGAGATCTCTAGGTCGTAACTCCCCTACCAGGATCTCGCCCATCACTCTTTTTAATATTGTTCAGTTGCTCCATAATAAAAATTATATTTTTGAGTACAACCAGGACAATTTTTAACATTAATTTTTTTGCACCCACAGTCACAACCCGCTCCACTGTAGTACAGGTGTCGAAGCACATCCTGGTGGCGCTGGGCCGCCAGGGTGGACCCCGATGATGAAGCATGTCACCACTAGGTTGGTGAGTGAGGGGTTTTAAACAAAAGGATGAATGCTCTCCTTCTTGCCAGAAAACTCACCCTCCAGACAAGTCTGTTCTATATCTTCATTGGGGATACTCCTCTCTTTGTTTTGATACGTTCTAACAAGCGCCTAACGCTGGGCCTCACACTGCTCTAAAAAGACGAGCGCAGCTAGGGAAGAAAACTTACCGACTCGGGATTCGGGCGCGTGTTTTTGTTGAGTGACGGATGACATCACGGGTAGAAAGAATGCAAAAAACACGCCCCTGAATCGCAAAAAGACGGGGCTTGTTCAGAGTGATGCTTCTCTCCTCCAATGGCTGGCCAGCATTTACGAGGCCAGCCAATGGAGAAGAGGGGCGGGTTCAAGCCCCGTACTAAGAATCATTAAATCTCTGACCGAGACTGCGCAAGCGCAGCCTACGGTCCTCGACCTAAAATGGGAATATAAGTGTTGGTCATGCAGTTGTGATTGAAAGTATACAGATCCTAAGAAAATCGTTTTTTACAGACAAAACTAAAAATATAACATTCTTTTTAGTCCTATCTGTATGAGGGTTATCTCTTATGAGGGCATCTATATGCTTGGCGTCCCCTTCTTAGTACAACCAATAGTGCATTTCTGCATCTTTATTGAGTCCAAGAGTGGTAGCGTTTAGACGCATGATGTATTCACTCTCTCTGCGTCTCATTGTCAATTCCTGATTTCCTCCTCTGGAAACTGGTTTAACAATTTACAGTCTGTTGGACACGGCCTCGTGGCGTGGTCCGACCCCGTCCGCATGGAGGGCCCAGGACGACATCGGCCCCCCATTTACCTACTATCGACCCCCCTGACACGCACATTCACGAACCCTCGGCGCGAGCAGCCTCCCCGGCCACCTACAGCTCTCCCCCTCCCTGGGACCCCGGCGGAACCGCTCGCCCACGCTGCCAGCCTGGCACCCTGACCAGGCCACCCTTTCCGGCCCGACTCCATCTTGGGACCCTCACGCCCCGAACACGTGGCCGCCGCCATCCCGGGCCCGGCCCCAGCGAAGCCTAGACATTGAGGCACCAGGATCCTCCTAGGTGGTAAAGTGGCCACTCGACCAGATCCCGGAGAAGGAGAGTCTCGATGGGCCTTCCGCCGCCCCCGGACGCCTGGTATCGATCGCTCTCCAGGCTCCCTGGGCGCTGGCTCCGCCCCCCTGCTGGGTGTCTGGACACCTTCATCCCGGCCTCTCTGACCCCCAGGCGCGAGGGTCCGGACATCAAAGCCCTCCAGCCCTATATCTGGGCCAGCCCCGGATCAAGCCGGTAGTTGTATCTGGAGTCGAAGCCCTGCTGACGTCGTCGCGGCTGATCCTGATCCGAACTCTTGCACCTGGAACTATCTTCGAGGCCCTGCTGACGCTGTCGCGGCCTGACCAAGCCGAACTATCTTCGAGGCCCTGCTGACGCTGTCGCGGCCTGACCCAGCCGAACCACCTTCGAGGCCCTGCTGACGCTGTCGCGGCCTGACCAAGCTGAACCACCTTCGAGGCCCTGCTGACGCTGTTGCGGCCTGACCAAGCTAAACCACCTTCGAGGCCCTGCTGACGCTGTTGCGGCCTGTCCAAGCTGAACTATCTCCGAGGCCCTGCTGACGCTGTCGCGGCCTGACCAAACTGAACCACCTTCGAGGCCCTGCTGACGCTGTCGCGGCCTGTCCAAGCTGAACTATCTCCGAGGCCCTGCTGACGCTGTCGCGGCCTGACCAAGCTGAACTATCTCCGAGGCCCTGCTGACGCTGTCGCGGCCTGAACCCTTGAACTATCCACGCACCAGTGGGTGCCAAGACTGTCCCGCTACCCCCTTTTCCCGAGACCCCGACATTACGGATCCCTCGATCCTTGCCGCTACCCTGCCCAGAACTTGCTTTGATTACTTACATAAAGATTCTTGTGAATATCCTTCCTGTGTGGTGTCTATCTGTAAGTAGTGTGATTGCTCTGCTGTTACGATTGTAGGAGAGGAGCCTCGCCAAGGAGGCCTCCCTACGGCGCTCGGCCTATTCCACCGAGAGAGGTGGGACTCGGGGCGGACAGTCAGACACCTTCTGTCTCCCCTGGGGTCGCCTTTCCAACATTGGTGGCAAGCGACGGGATCCGAGCCCACGCAAATCGTACAGCGAGTAACACGTCACTACTGACAGAGACCCCCAGCCACGATGACTACTAAGGAAGCCGGAACGACTGCAGAATTCCAGAAAGACCTGTTAGAGGAGTATACCCATAAAGAACTTAAACAATTTTGCAAAGACTTGGGTATCGCTACCACCGGACTAAGCACAAAAGACGATTTCAAAGAAGCGCTGCAAACCTGGGTGGAGACCAGAGAGACCCCACCCCAAACGAACGATGACATTGTCCGAGAAGTACCCGTGAGTACCGTCATAGCCCCCATAGAGGAAAGAACCGCCAACAGGGACCCGGGCCTCTCCCACGAAGACGCCCGGGAGCGAGAGAGGAGTCGGCTCCATGAACTAGAGCTCGCCCGACTCCGGCTGGACGGAGAACTCCAATTAGCAGAAAAGAATATGGCCCTTGAACAACTGCGATTAGAGGGAGATCTGGAAAAGAGGCGGCGGCAAAGAGAATTGGAAGAAAAAAAACTCGCATACGAACACGAGCGTGGCCTCAAAGAACTCGAAATCAAAGCCAAACTCGAAGAGGTTGGCGCCACGGTAGCCCGGAACCCCCCACCTCCTGCCGACCCAAAGGTCCACATCCCGAAGGATATCGTCAAGGAGTACTACAAGAATGACGATATCCAGCAATGGTTCAAGGCGTACGAAGTTGCCATGACCGCGCACCGCATTCCGCGAAAAGACTGGGGTGCCGGCTTATGGGGGAGATTCGTCAGCGAAGGAAGAGACACCCTGCTGGAGCTGGCCGACGACGTAATGTCCTCCTATGACCACATGAAGGACGCCCTGCTCGTCCGGTATGGCCTCACCCCCGAGATGTACCGGCAGAGATTCAGAGACTGTAAGAAAATCCCCGGTACCACGTGGGTCGAGTACGTGAACTTTTATAGCAGGGCCCTAGAGGGATGGATAAAGGGCAGCAAAGTGTCCACCTACGAGCAGCTATTCGACCTCATCGTTTGGGAGCACCTCTCCAACCACTGCTTTGTCGAGCTCAGACAGCATTTACTCGACAGCAAGCTAACCGAGCCCCGGAAACTCGCCGTCGAGGCGGATCGATGGGTGAGCACCCGGGTCCCCCGAACACCGATAGGAGAAACCGGTCAGGGCGGCCGGGGGCACCCCCGCCAGCGGGGAGGCGGAGGAGGACAGAACCAGAGCCGAAGCTTCCCGCCGGCCTCGGGCCGGGGCCCCCCTCCAGGGTCCCCCCCGAGTAACACTTCGCCGTCCCTGAAGAGGGACCCCCCAGCACGGCCAGGGCCCCACCCGAACATTACTTGCCACAGATGCCAGCGGACCGGTCACTATGCCAGTGACCCCCTCTGCCCCATGAACCAGCGTCCCGGCACCACTGGGCCTCCGACCCGCCAGTTCGCTGCTGCAGCTCTGGGAGAAGAAGACGTAGAGGTCTACGAGGAAGATCAAATCGAGTATGAACCGGCCGCCATGGCCCTAGCCTGCCTGGGCCATAGAGACCTGGTCCCCCAGGCCCCGCTGCCGAGCAACACTCGAAAATACCGTCAGTGGGTCCACATCAATGGACGACGGACCGAAGCCCTCCGAGACACGGGAGCCAGTGTGACGGCCGTCCGCTGCCACTTGGTGACCCCCGAACAGATCATCCCGAACGTACGCTGCCCCGTGAGGGCCGCCGACAACTCCGAAACTCTATGCCAGATGGCCCGAGTTCCCTTCGAGTGGGGGGGGTGTCGGGCACCCTCAAGGTGACCGTCCGGGACGACGCCCCCGTGGACTGCCTCCTTGGGAACGACCTCGAGAGCTCTCCCTGGGCCCACGTCGAGCGGAGGGAGCACCTAGGAATGATGGGATTACCAGAGTGGGTCTGTGCGACGACCCGATCTATGGCGGCCCGAGCCCCGGCAGCGACCGAGGCCGCCCCGACCGACGAGCCGGAGTGGCCCGAGCCACCACCCCCTGCCATCCATGAAGAAGGCGACTGCGAGACCAGGCCATCGGAGCCCGGAAACCACCCCGAGCTCCGCGACATCCCCGAACTCGCCCAATGGCGCCAAGAGGGTGGTCCCACCCGAGAACAGTTTCGGCAGGAACAGAAGACCTGCCCTTCCCTTGAGGGGACCCGCCAACAAGCCGCTGCCCAAGCTACCGGGGACACCTCAGGGTCCCACTGGGTCTACTGGGACCACGACCTCCTATATAGTGAACAGAAAATTGCCGAGCTGGGGGCCAGCCGAGTGCTAGTGGTTCCCCTGCGATTCAGAGACTTCCTTTTGAACCTGGCGCACGATGTGCCCCTCGCAGGGCACCTGGGGCAGGACAAAACTTACAGCCGCCTGGTGACCCATTTCTACTGGCCCAAAATGCGCACTGATGTACATAACCACTGCCGCACCTGCCCGACATGCCAAGCCAGCGGAAAGAGCGGGGGGAAGATGAAGGCCCCGCTCCAACCTTTTCCAGTAGTGACCACCCCCTTCGAGCGGGTGGGAATAGACATTGTGGGGCCCCTGGACCCTCAAACCTCGCAGGGGCATCGCTTCATACTTGTCCTGGTGGACCACGCCACCCGCTATCCTGAGGCCATCCCCCTCAGAACCATCACCGCTCCCGTGGTGGGGCGAGCCCTGATGGGGATCTTCTCCCGAGTAGGATTCCCCCGGGAGGTCGTGAGCGATCGGGGCACGAACTTTATATCTAAGTATATGCGGTCCCTGTGGCAACAGTGCGGGGTCACATACAAGTTCACCACCCCGTATCATCCCCAAGGGAATGGACTTGTGGAGCGGTTCAACCGGACACTCAAGGGAATGATCCAGGGCCTAGAAGAGCCACTACAACGCGAATGGGATGTCCTGCTGCCCTGCCTCCTGTTTGCCTATCGGGAGGTACCACAGAAATCCCTGGGGTTCAGCCCCTTTGAACTCTTGTACGGACACCCTGTCCGAGGTCCGCTCAGCCTGGTCAAAGAAGGCTGGGAAACTACCATCCAAGGCGCACCACCAGATGTCTACCGGTACCTCCTGACCCTCCGAAACCAGACTCGGAATTTCCGGGCCCTTGCAGAGGCCAACCTGGAGGCCAGTCAGGAGGACATGAAACGTTGGTACGACCAGCACTCCTCCTCCATCGAGTTCGAGCCGGGCCAGCAGGTCTGGGTCATGTCCCCGGTCGAACCTTGTGCCCTCCAGGACAAATGGTCGGGGCCCTTCAAGGTGATCGAGCGCAAAAGCCCCGTCACTTACCTCGTGGATATGGAGTCTCCCCGGAACCCCCTCCGGGTTCTGCACGCCAACCGGCTCAAACCTCATTTTGCCCGCACAGAACTGAGCCTGCTACTCGCTACCGACGATGGGTCCGAAGACGACTCCGAGCCCTTGCCCGACCTCCTAAAGTGCACTGAGATGGACGGCTCCGTCGAAGGGATCTCTCTCTCCCTCGACCTGACCCCCGCACAGCGCCGAGACTGTCAAGAACTGTTGGGACAATTCACAGATCTGTTTTCCCTCACCCCCGGGGTTACCTCATGGTGTGTCCACGATGTCGACACCGGGGACAGTCAGCCAGTACGACACCGGGCCTACCGGGTCCCCGACCGAGTTCGAGCCTGCATCCAGACGGAAGTCACCAAGATGCTGGCCCTGGGGGTAGTCGAACCCTCCGACAGTCCCTGGGCCAGCCCAGTGGTCCTGGTCCCCAAGGCCGCCGCACCTGGCACTCCGCCAGAACTCCGGTTTTGCGTCGACTACCGGGGGCTGAATGCTGTTACGAGAACCGACGCACATCCCATCCCCCGGGCCGATGAACTGATCGACCGCCTGGGGGCCGCCAAGTACCTCAGTACCTTCGACCTCACCGCCGGGTATTGGCAGATCGGCCTCACCCCCGGCGCCCAGGAGCGCTCGGCCTTCTCCACACCCGACGGCCACTTCCAGTTCAAGGTGATGCCCTTCGGCATGAAAAACGCCCCGGCCACCTTCCAGAGACTAGTAAACAAAGTACTGGTGAGGCTAGAAGAGTTCAGTGCCGCCTACCTAGACGACATTGCGGACTACAGCCTCCACTGGGCTGAGCACCTGAAACACCTCTGGGAAGTCCTGACAGCCCTCCGCCGGGCCGGGCTAACTGTGAAGGCCAGCAAATGCCAGATAGGCCAAGGGTCCGTGTCCTATCTGGGACACCAAGTGGGGAGCGGCCAAGTGGCTCCCCTCCAACCCAAGATCGACGCCATCCTAGCCTGGGAACCCCCGGTCAACCAGACCGCCGTCCGAGCCTTCCTGGGGCTCACGGGGTACTATCGGCGTTTTATCAAGAACTATGGGAGCATTGTGGGGCCCCTCACAGAACTGACCTCGAAGAACCAGCCACAGAAAGTGCAGTGGACACCCGCGTGTCAGGTGGCCTTCGAGACCTTGAAAGCAGCCATGTGTACCGCCCCTGTGCTCCAGGCCCCCGACTACAGCCAAGAGTTTGTGGTCCAGACCGACGCCTCGGAGCACGGCATCGGGGCGGTCCTATCGCAAATGGACTCCGCGGGGACTGACCATCCTGTGGCCTTCATCAGCCGGCGGCTGCTGGCCCGAGAACCGCGATGGAGCACCATCGAGAGAGAAGCCTTCGCTGTCGTGTGGGCCCTCAAGAAACTCCGGCCCTACCTCGTCGGCACCCACTTCCGGGTGCAGACTGACCACCGGCCCCTAAGGTGGCTGATGCACATGCGTGGCGAAAATCCCAAACTGCTGCGATGGTCCATCTCCCTCCAAGGCATGGATTTCACTGTGGAGCATCGCCCTGGCAGTGACCACGCCAACGCTGACGGCCTGTCCCGGTTTTTCCGCCTCGACGAAGAGAGCTCCCAGGAAGATGGGTGACTCTCCCCGCCTTCAGCTGGAGGGGACGTGTGTTGGACACGGCCTCGTGGCGTGGTCCGACCCCGTCCGCATGGAGGGCCCAGGACGACATCGGCCCCCCATTTACCTACTATCGACCCCCCTGACACGCACATTCACGAACCCTCGGCGCGAGCAGCCTCCCCGGCCACCTACAGCTCTCCCCCTCCCTGGGACCCCGGCGGAACCGCTCGCCCACGCTGCCAGCCTGGCACCCTGACCAGGCCACCCTTTCCGGCCCGACTCCATCTTGGGACCCTCACGCCCCGAACACGTGGCCGCCGCCATCCCGGGCCCGGCCCCAGCGAAGCCTAGACATTGAGGCACCAGGATCCTCCTAGGTGGTAAAGTGGCCACTCGACCAGATCCCGGAGAAGGAGAGTCTCGATGGGCCTTCCGCCGCCCCCGGACGCCTGGTATCGATCGCTCACCAGGCTCCCTGGGCGCTGGCTCCGCCCCCCTGCTGGGTGTCTGGACACCGTCATCCCGGCCTCTCTGACCCCCCAGGCGCGAGGGTCCGGACATCAAAGCCCTCCAGCCCTATATCTGGGCCAGCCCCGGATGAAGCCGGCAGTTGTATCTGGAGTCGAAGCCCTGCTGACGTCGTCGCGGCTGATCCTGATCCGAACTCTTGCACCTGGAACTATCTTCGAGGCCCTGCTGACGCTGTCGCGGCCTGACCAAGCCGAACTATCTTCGAGGCCCTGCTGACACTGTTGCGGCCTGACCCAGCCGAACCACCTTCGAGGCCCTGCTGACGCTGTCGCGGCCTGACCAAGCTGAACCACCTTCGAGGCCCTGCTGACGCTGTCGCGGCCTGACCAAGCTAAACCACCTTCGAGGCCCTGCTGACGCTGTCGCGGCCTGTCCAAGCTGAACTATCTCCGAGGCCCTGCTGACGCTGTCGCGGCCTGACCAAACTGAACCACCTTCGAGGCCCTGCTGACGCTGTCGCGGCCTGTCGAAGCTGAACTATCTCCGAGGCCCTGCTGACGCTGTCGCGGCCTGTCCAAGCTGAACTATCTTCGAGGCCCTGCTGACGCTGTCGCGGCCTGACCAAGCTGAACTATCTCCGAGGCCCTGCTGACGCTGTCGCGGCCTGAACCCTTGAACTATCCACGCACCAGTGGGTGCCAAGACTGTCCCGCTACCCCCTTTTCCCGAGACCCCGACATTACGGATCCCTCGATCCTTGCCGCTACCCTGCCCAGAACTTGCTTTGATTACTTACATAAAGATTCTTGTGAATATCCTTCCTGTGTGGTGTCTATCTGTAAGTAGTGTGATTGCTCTGCTGTTACGATTGTAGGAGAGGAGCCTCGCCAAGGAGGCTTCCCTACGGCGCTCGGCCTATTCCACAGAGAGAGGTGGGACTCGGGGCGGACAGTCAGACACCTTCTGTCTCCCCTGGGGTCGCCTTTCCAACACAGTCCAAAAAAACTTGAAAGTCTTTCTGTGTAGATGAAATACTTGGAAATGTTCCGTTAGCGGTGGTCCCACCTCTTCCTTGTTGATATTTCGGTAGTGTTCCATGATTCTTGTTTTGAGAGCCCTGTTGCAGGGGCAAATTATGTTGTAGATTACATATGTCGGCTGTTTTCTGTCATATATGGAATGATAAATAAAAACCACTCACGGAAAACCTTAAAAGAACGTTTGAGAATTCACTTTCTTTGGATCAACATTGTAAGAGGGCACAATCCTCCATCTTGCACTATACTTACCCCCACAATGGCTCTTGGGTGAAGCCATTTGCGAGGAACGTGCCACAATATGAGGGCCCTGAAAATTGTAGCACCAAAGTTCCAGAGACTTCCACCCATACAGTAATCGCTATCTGGCATCGGGCATGGCTGGCCAGGCCTGTCTGCCCGATTAATCCTCAGTGGAGTGACTGGGGCGAGCTGTGACCCAACCGAGGCTTAGTTAAGCCCATCTCTTGACTCATTAACAAGGCAGTGCATTCTGTGTGCCTTGGCCGGGCGCCCCGTGTCCCCGTTTCACCTAGAGGCGGGTGACTGTGCCTCATTAGAGAACCGCCAAGGTAAGGGGAGGGAGAAGGCATAGACAGCGGGGGAGGGTGGCGGGGGACTGGGAGGGAGAAGGCACAGACTGCGGGAGTGAGGGCGGGGGTGTAACAAGGCACGACAACAGGAGGGAGGGGGGCGGGTAAAGAAGGCACTAAAGCACGTCATGCCTCCAGTAAGAAAAACGGAATAAAGAAAATAGTGCTCACAGTCTAAATAACACGTACCGTGTAAAAACCGAAGTAAAGATGCCAGTCGCCATGGGAGATGACAAATGAAGAGGAGGCGGTACTAAGGAGGGACTGACAAGCCTATTGGCGAATCAGAAGCCAGCATTTACAACAGACAATAACACGTCCATGGCAAATATGGGTGGAGAGTAAGCGGGGCTTTTATTTGCTACTCCACCACAACAAGTCTTGCAGAGCAGCGCATGCGCGCTGGCTCTAGGCTCGACCTAAAAATCATTTGTGTGATGCAGGGGTGGGGCCTCGGAGTGATGGTACCCGATATTGTGTCTCACACGATGGCGCCGTGTGAGTTGGCAGGTGTGCATGACTGATTTGCAATGGGAAAAAATATTTTTAAACTGCAAACCAATAGTGAATAAGCCACCCTAATCTTTCAGAAAATGATTAATAGACGCAAAAGTACCACACTGTTGAATGTATACCTGAGATGCCGGCGCCAACTTTTAACAAGCATTAGAAATGCAATCGGGCTCGGATTTATTTGAGTTTGAGCTAATGGCATTGTAAATGGTGATGTATTTTTGCTAAGTGTTATGGAGTGTGTTAATGTGGTGTGTAGTGGGATTATGTGTGTTAGATTGTAATTGTAGCAATGGTGGCATGCTGTGTTTTTACATGAATATGTTTAAAACTAAAGTGTACCATACTGATATTGCTACAATACTTAATTGTGGATGTGTAACAATCGATGCATGTACTGTTGGCCGTGACTGCCTGTAGAAATTGTGCACTGATGGCTGGTGGTGAGCAGTAGCATTGGTGGTGGTGGTACTGCTGGCCGTAGTACTGGTAGTGGTAGTACTGGTGGTGGTAGTACTGGTGGTGGTAGTGGTAGTACTGGTAGTGGTAGTACTGGTGGTCGTGGTACTGGTAGTACTGGTGGTGGTGGTAGTGGTAGTACTGGTGCCTGTAGTACTGGTAGTACTGGTGGTGGTGGTGGTACTGGTAGTGGTAGTACTGGTGGTGGTGTTGGTACTGGTAGTACTGGTGGTGGTAGTACTGGTAGTGGTGGTACTGGTGGTGGTGGTAGTGGTACTGGTAGTGGTAGTACTGGTGGTGGTGGTGGTAGTGGTAGTACTGGTGGCTGTAGTAGTGGTAGTACTGCTGGTTGTAGTACTGGTAGTACTGATGGTGATAGTACTGGAGTACTGGTGGTGGTGGTACTGGTAGTGGTAGTACTGGTGGTGGTGGTAGTGGTAGTACTGGTGGTGGTGTTACTGGTAGTACTGGTGGTGGTGGTACTGGTAGTGGTAGTAGTGGTAGTACTGGAGGTGGTGGTACTGGTAGTGGTAGTACTGGTGGTGGTAGTACTGGTGGTGGTGGTGGTGGTAGTGGTACTGGTAGTACTGGTGGTGGTGGTGGTGGTACTGGTAGTACTGGTGGTGGTGGTAGTGGTAGTACTGGTGGCTGTAGTAGTGGTAGTACTGGTGGCTGTAGTAGTGGTAGTACTGGTGGTAGTAGTACTGGTAGTACTGATGGTGGTAGTACTGGTAGTACTGGTGGTGGTGGTGGTGGTACTGGTAGTGGTAGTACTGGTGGTGGTGGTACTGGTGGTGGTGGTACTGGTGGTGGTGGTACTGGTAGTGGTAGTACTGGCGGTGGTGGTACTGGTAGTACTAGCAGTAGATCTGCTAATAAAGACTGAACCCAACACGGGTACCCAAGATCAGTATTAGGGACTGGTGCGGGTTCTGTTGTGAGACTGTGGGTGGGCAGACCCGCTGCTCCTATGTCGGTCCCTATTCTCGCCTTCTTGTTCATAGTTGCCTTCCCAGGTGTCTGCTTACACTTCCCCTTCTTGCGAATGCCCGCACCCTCAGGTACCTACGTTGGTTGGAGGGTTGCTGCCTCCGCTTGGAGTAGGGTGGACGGGAGATCATCTCCAAGTGTCCGGTTAAGGTATTGGAACAAGATACATCAGCTATAGGCGGGAAAAGATCGGGGGTAATTGATAGCTGCCTCTCTGTACGTTCTATTTCAGACGTGACAACACCTATGGCCCTTTGCAACATTTTATCAATTGACGTGGGGGTGCGGATAGGTAAGAGTTTTTCTGGGGATGCAGGTGCGCTTCCCCATTTTTACACTATGTCCAGGCAACCCTTCTTATTAGGACCAATCCAATAGCCCAACAATAAGAACGCTCTGCAGTTTATACCTTAAATACACAATGTATAAACAGAGGAATCAAAGGTTCATGGAAACAATACCAGTGAACTCAGTAATATTCCTAGCTAGAGGAAAGCCCGGGATAGTGTACCCCTCATATCCAGTTTTAAAAAAGAAGATCAGACAGACAAGGATGGCGGCAGGTGAAAAAGCAGGATGTCCAAAGTACACCAAATGTCATTAATCTACTTGCCGTTGTGGAGGGGTAGACAGTCTCGGTAATGTTGGTCTTCTTGGGCAGCCGATGTACGAATGGAATAACCAAAGGTAATGGCCCTGTCCGGTCACTTCCTGTCAGTGACAGGCAAGGACGAGCCCTGCGCTGTGGGGTGGGGGCGGCAGTTGTGAAGGCCCCCGGAGCACACCTTGCTCAGCTGCAGAGGACTGTGCTCCCGCTATGCACTCTGGGACTGGTAGTCCCACCAGAGTGTGGTTCAGCCTCGTCGTAGGTGACGGGGAGAGCAGAGTTCACACTCTGAGGGCGATGGATATAGGCAAAGGCAAGAAGGCCCCCGCAGCCCCCCTCTGATGGGCAACGGCACTCCAACAGCAATTTGCCCGCAGAGTTCGCAGCGTCCTTTCAGCTTCTCACCTTATTCAACCAGTCGCCTCACACAGAAGCAGCACAGGGGCACGTCGTTCATGCAGTTTTTACAACTATTAATACTGGGCCTTTCCTGTCCCCAGAGCCTCACAAGCCTTGAACTATTGTCCTTGTTTGCTTTTGATACATGCACAATTGCCACCATTGCCTCATGTCACGTAACGTTTGTTCTTGTGTTTCGAGAATCTGACATTTAGTGCAGTATTATCCTCTAATTGTACGTTGTACGCTTTTATTACATGCACACCTCACTATCTTCCTCCTGTAACGTATTGTTTGCTACCTTGTATTTTGCTTTCTCTTGATTCAAGCACAATTGTCTCTAAGCCTTATATAACGCAACATTGCTTTTGTAACATGCTGACTAGTAAGTGTTCCTCATGTTTCACTACTGTTCCTATTGTGAAGCGCTCTGACACCTTCGGGTAAAGTCCGCGCTATATAAACAACGCATTAAATCAATAAATAAAACGGGAAGGGGCATACTCCTTCGAAGTTAGGGACTTGTCCATACTTAACTCGTTCCTCGTCTAGCTGAGCCCCGTCTGCGGTGATGAAGGGGAAGCAACTGTCCAGACCGATCCCTCAGCACCGGGTCAAAAGTGAGCGGGGCCACTGAAAGGTGTGACCGCTCCTCCGAAAGCAAACACCAGCGATAGCCCGCGCGCAGGTCTCTAATAAAGTGGCGCTCCGGTTCTCACCATCACGCCAGAAGGGGTGGCTCTGGGAGTATCGCCAGCCACATCTGTTGCGACCTGCCTCGCCAGGATGCCCCAGTAATTGAGTTGGGTCGGGATGCCCCACCTTGCCCGACGGGCGGAGGTGGGGCATCCAGAGTAGAAGGCCAACCAGAGGAGAAGGCCCCCTGCGGTGGCCTCGGGCAGCCGCAAGTGTGTTGGAACTAGGAGTGCTCCCAATTTCCCCACGTGGCCAACAGATTATGAGCCTGCGCAAATCACAGTTTGCCACTAACTGCAAAAGCACAAAGCAAAATAGCACGTTTACACCACAGCGTGAAACCCTGCCATCCTCATGTGAACTTAACAGACTAAGTACTCTGTAAATAAGTAACCACCGCTCGTGGTGCAAGGGACAAGTGGAAGCCCTCTGCAGAAACGGGTCAGGTTACTTGCACTGCTAACCGGTTATTGGAGTAGAATATTAAACTTTAGTGATAATTCACCTATTACACTACTATTTGTGCAGCGTTCCCGTCACACACTAAAACCCGCCGCCCCCAACCAGAGTGCCATGCCGTGGCTCGCGAGCTGGCCGGCACTCCAGGACCCACGCCACCCAGTGTTCGCTGGGGGGGGGAGTGGGGGGGGGAGTGGGGGGGGGGGGGGGGTTGGAGTGTCGGTTTGGGCACGATTAACCCCAATTCCAACTCCGGCCCAGCACTTTGAGGGACCGGAGAAATATAATCGCAGGGTCATTAGATCGTGACAACCCCATCTCACCCGCTCTGAAACGCAAAGCCGTCTGGTGTGCAGCAGCTGCATGGCTGCGGCAGGGGACACATCTACTGCCCCAAAAAACTAAAGAAATTCCGGGAGGCCGTGCTGAGGAGATCGCCGAGGCGCTAGGGAGAGAAAACAAATGGAGTTTTTCCCCGGCTACCGAAAAATGCATCGGCTGATCATCTAATCTGCGCATGAATCAAAAAGGGGGGGGGGGGGGGCGATTCAGCATTTTAAAACATGCCAAGTCGAAATCCGATCCCTGCTAGGCCAGCGCCGGAGCAGGCGCTCCGCCCTCGAGGCTACACAGTAGCGCTCAGATGCCGCACCCGGGATGGGACCCTGCAAGAGGGTGGCGAGAGGAGTTAGAACAAGGAAGCTGCGCGCTGAGCGCTGCAGAATTGTGAACGCGCCCGGCCATCTGGATTCACTAACGGAGGCACCCTGACAGCTCCTAATTAAAATTTATGTACTTCTTTGCGCGAGCACGGACGAAATATGCCCAAAATGGCGGAACAAAACTACATTTACCCTATCACTTCAAGCCTATTAAAACGAAAACACAAGGAAGACGAATCACTGGCCAGATGACAGAAAACGCTAAGGAATGTGTGGAATCCCTCTCCCCAAGGCCCTAGGAGATACTTCTTTTTTTTCTTGTAACATTAGGATCTCGAAACTCCTCCCCCACTTACAGTGGGGAGGAGTCCGAGCCCTAAAAAGGGCTGGACAATAAAGATTTTTCACACCCGGCTGCTGCATTATATGGCACTAATTGTTCAGTGGTGTTGCAGGGCTAATGTGGTGTTGGGTACCTGGTTAACAATTAACCCTTTTACCGGTGCAGCAATTCTGCCGCGGTGCGGCGGCTTTGGTGAGTGGGCGGGGTCACGTTGGCCAACGGACGTGCGGAGGTAGTGCGCGCGACGGCCGTTGGCCGACAGAAGCACTCAACGGGTTAAAATTAATGTTTTTGTTTTTTAAGTGATAACTTGTTTTTCTCGGTAGCTATTCATAACACATGCTTACAGTTTGTAAATGCTATGAATAATAACGTTGTTAACCAAATAATGGTTTTCAATTTAATGACCTGTGGAAGGTTGAGCCTAACTGCCAGCTTCCGAACTCGCGCCATCTGACACAACGTGTGAGCAGCTAACATTCAGATCACCGTTCCATCCTGCCGGCTGTAGGTTAAAGTAATCCAATTAACCTGTTCTCTAATGTGGTTAAATCGGTACAGTTTCCTTCCCTAATTAGATGTCAGATGAACGAAACGCTGTAATTCTGTATAATCTAATACACTGGAAAGCGGGTTGAGTAATCCTCTACAGAGAAATGCGGGCTAATTTAATCGAAATGCATGAAGTCTGAAATCCAGTGATGTTTAAGGAATCGGAGCACTATTCTTTCGGAATGAATTACAGGGAATTTTCATGTAATCTGGTTAATGTAATTCTGTAAACCATTGCAGGGTAATGTAATTGGAGTAACCTGCTGTAAAGTAATGCTGGATGATACAATTTCAGCATCGTGCTTTTATTGAGTACTCTGCTTCTTGGTAAAATGTGGGGCAAAAATTCTCAACCATTTTTACAATCAAAGAAGTAAGAGAGCAAGGGAAGATAAGATGTAGGTTTGGTTCTGTTGGGCCATTGCTGATGTGTGTCTAGTTCTAAAGACGTTGTTACTGACTGAACGTGTCATGCAAAAAATGCAGTATTTTTGTGGTGTAATTATTTTTAATGTGTGATTATGTTTATGGACACATTCTGAACTTCTTTGAGAAGCCAGAGCTACAGTGATTGAGCACAGATGTGGTTTTGTGTTTGACTGATGTGACTGTTATGTCCAGGTTGCAGATGTGACTTTAAACGGCACCCTGCTCGCCGTTAAAGCTTCTCCCTGAGATGGTGATTAAAAGCAAACCGTTTGTGTCTAGTCAGAGAGCCTTTAATAGGGATTACCCATGAGGCTCGCCCATGCCAGAAGAACCCCTTCAGAGAGAGGTGGGGCATGGCATAGGTTGATAAGTGACGGTCCCGTAGTAGTGAGCGGTTTGTGAAAACATGACTGACTCCTGGGACTGTGAATTCAATCAGATATTTGTTGCGCTGGAATGACATTAAAGGAGCTGCAGTGCTACTCATGGGCACCGCACAACTTTTTAAAATTCTCTTGCCCCATTTTTATTCTACTACAGTTTTGCTTTATTGGTGTCATTTTCTTCTGCAGATGTGGCGTTATTCTATCCCAATTTTTTTACACTATTATGTTCGTTCACTGGTTTCCCTTAGTCCCAGTGCTGTAGGGGAGAAGGGAGAAATATGAATCTGATAGTCGTGTAGCCGCAGATTCCTTAACTTAGAATATCCCCAGGCGTTAGACCGGATCCGCCCTGACGTTGTCCATGGACGTGATGTCAGCGGAGCCATATATGCCCCACCCCGGCACGCGGACATCAGTTTTCTTCTTTTCCGCGTCACAACGCGGATCCTGGAAACCAGCAGTTCCTGACCTAATTTTGGGCCTTTTCGGCACCGTTGGTGTTGTACCGGAACAGTGTGCAATGCCCTCCGAGTTCAAAGCCTGTGAGGTAGATGAAGCCGAAGTCCCTACGAAATGCCGCATGAAGCTGTTGGCCGCACGGCTGTCCAGCCCAGCCTCTTCTCGTTGCCGCTCTCCCTTTCCGGAGGGGGCCCGTTCCCGCGACCCGCACCCTAAAAAAGGTAAGAGCCACAAGCGTCCACTGAAGTCCACCTCTCGTAGGCGTGCCGCTGGTGCCCACTCCTCTCGTAAGGGGTCAGCTAAGGGTGCCCGGAGGTCAACTCCTCCATATCCTCCTTTTCCAGGAGTTGGAGCAATGCACGCCAAAAAGGAGGCCTACTCCCGGGCTCTTCAGGCCTACATCGAGTCCCCCCCCAAAGCACCCCCCTCTCCCTGGCGCGCCTTCGGACCCCACAGAGGCGGAGGGTACTATAGCCGGGCCCTCATCGCTGGATTCTTCCCCGGCCAGGGCTATGTGCACCGACTCCGTCTCCAGAGCCGAAGCGACGACGTTGGACTGTGGCCCAACCGTCTTGGTCTTTCTAGCACACACCGTCAGTCAACGCATAGCCTTGTGCGGCTGAAGCGGAGTCGGTGACGCCGGGCTCCACGTGGGACCTGAAACTGGGCTTGATGTCCAAACCCACACCCGTCCCTAAGCCTGATCCTACTTCTGGGGCAACGCTTGATCCAACGCCGGTCGACTTCGAGGTAGCGCCCCCAGTGGAGACCGTCTACGTCCAGTCGACTCCGACGCGGCGCCCACTGACGCCGCTCTTGACGCATCCATCGCCACCGGTGTCCATATGTTCTTTGAGACTGGCGTCCATGTCTGAGGTTAACCACCCTCTGGATTCTTTGCTTCTGACTCCTCAGCGGTGTCAGGTGACACCGGTATCCGCTGCAGGCCTCACAGAAGCTGCTGCTTTCCCTGGTCAGGGGCCACTAGTGCAGGTCCCTAGTGTGGCATGATCTTCGGGTCGTTCCCCGGCCCCGCTCTTTCTGGCAACTGGGAGGATTAGCTTTCTACCGTCTCCTACGGGAAGGCCTCTTGTCCCCTCCTAGGGTGATTAGTGAGTTCGGGGCCGCCTATACACGGACTACCAACAGGGCAGCTGCTATCCTCGGCTTTCAGCCTCCTGTGGGAATCCTAATTTCCGATCCCTTACTGGATCTGCTTCATTTTGAGCCCATTACCGTGGAGCCCTTGCTACCCATTGGGGGTGCTTTATTAGAAGTCCTGCGTGGCTCACGGGCACGGCCCTCTTCCAGAGCCCCGGTTGATCGGGCCATTGCTGGTAGGCACCGTCCTGCCCCGGCGGATCCACTTTGCCTGTGCCTCTACCCTACTGCTCAGGGCCTGGTAATTCAGGCGGCTTTTGGGTTGCAAGACTTCTCCAATTTGCCTTTGTTTCCTCCCACCCGGGAATCCCGGTGGCTATATGCATGCGGAAGACCGCTTTTTGCTGCTTCTAGTGCGGCCATCCGAGCTTTAAATACTACATGTGTGTTTGCACGGGCGTCCTCCGCACACTGGAACTCCGTGGCTAACTTTCTTCTTTCCCTTCTGGAGGAGTTGCACCCGGAGTTACTCTGTATTGTCCTTCACGGCAAGGAGATTGCTAATTTTTCAATACGCCCCTCCCTGGATACCACAGACTTGGTGGACCGTGCTCTAGCACGGTCGGGGGGCTTGCGCTGCCATGCCTGGATGCGTGACAGTCGCCTCCCTGATAATATTAGGGACCGCCTCCAAGACATGCCATTTAACGGAATAGACCTTTTTGGGTCCCACTCGGACTCCGCGGTGTCCAGGCTTCTGTCAGGGCTGTCGTAATTCTGCCTGGCCACTGACTGACTTTTCTTTTTTGGTTGTGGGGCTTCCTTTACGGCCCAGTTTTTTTATGAGAGGCAGGTTGGTGTCTCTGTATTGTCTGTATAGCCGTACGGCTGGGTTGGTTTAGTTTTCAGTCCTCAGTCAGTCTGTTTTGCCAAGAGGACCCCCCCCCCTTTTTGCTAGGGGTTTACCCTTGCCCTATGTGGGGCATTGGCTGGTGGCAGGTGTCTACATTTGCCTTCATACGCTCCTGTGGAGTTTTCATTGTGGGTATCCCTCTGGAACTCATGTACCCCCTTTTACTGCATTCCGCAGGGTCGCATCGCTATATTGTCTGTAGTGCTTGGACTCCTGGTCTAGGCCTGGGATATGTGGTCTCTACCTCGCATGGCCTGGCATCCTGCTTCTTGTCATATGATCTGTTTTTTGGCACCACCCCCTTCTGGGTTGTTTTTGCCAGTAGGGAGTTGCTGTGGGCTTCTCTGTTGTACGTTGTTATGGCTTATTCCCCAGCAGTTTTCTCCACATCCCCACTGCTTCCGCGCAGGGATTTCTGTGTTCTGCTGGCGTTCTTAATGTGGCTGACTCATGGTGCAGGTTCTCCTTGAACTCCGCTCTTCCTGGCGTCTAGGACCCGTGATTGGTCCTGAGTACTCTCTTGTTAGGCTCGTCTTTTCTTCTAATTGTCCTGCGAGGGGACTGTTCCCTCTTTCGGACTGGAGGCATACGATGTTTATAGTCTGGACTAGTTTCACTTTCTGTATAACTGCGGATACTCTTGAGCGTGCCCTGGTCGCTGGGTTTGGCCGGGTTTCAGCACCCTCTGAAGGCTGTTTCTGTGCCATGTTCTTCCTAGTGGCTTGTGCGGGCTTTCCTGCCTTGGTATTGGCCCTGTCCTCTTACATCACCAGATCTTCTCTGGTGTTTATGGCCCATTGCCTTCTTGCTATTGTGCGCATCACAGCTGTTACTGTTGTCTTGCTTCCTGGTGTTTCTTCTGGCCGCATATGAGCGTACTTCTGGCTGTGTATGGGCATCCTTTCAATGCTCTCACACATGTCTGGCTGGCGAGGGCCTCCGCAGTACTCTTCCTCTGTGGTTCATGTGGGGTTGTACGCGTTCTCCCCACCATACCACTTACCAGTCTTTTGGGTTTGCTTTTTCGACTGACGCAACCTGCCGTTCTTTCACACCATAGGTTCAGTTCTACTTCCTGCGAGGTGCTGAACTCCCTCTTCATGCCAGTTTCTTTACTGGGTGTGTTTGTGTTCCATGTTGGTCTGTGCTGGGCAGGGATCAGTATCCTGGTGCCTTCACATCTTTACAGGAGCAGGTTCAACAGTGTTTTACGCGGTTTGAGTTGTTTAGCTGGGGCTAGCTCTGGCTTCTTGTTGACACCTTGGATCCTGTGGATCCTTTATGCCTCTTTGCTTGTCTACTTTCGAAGTTCGGCATTTTTTCAATCTGGCACAAGCGTTCTGGATTGTATTTTTCCTTCTCTCATCCCCTCTACATATGGGGGTTTTCGTGTTCTTCTGTATGGGCTGTGGTGCCCTAGCCTCCCCTTGATTCCCGCTCTCTTCGGAGCATAGGGGTCTGGTGGTCGGCTGTGCTGTCATTTCTGTCCCCACTGTGTTTCGCCCTTTTTGGTTGACGACAGTCTTTTTGTCATGTTATTGACGGCTAGGTCCTCTCTGGCCCTTAGTGGGGTTCAGTCGCAGTCCCGCCACTTCTAGGGGTATGGCTTTGGTATCTATTCTAAGTTAAGGAATCTGTTGCTAGATGTCTCTATCAGATGAACAAGTTACTTACCTTCGGTAGCGATGTATCTGGTAGAGACCTAGTCTAGCCGCAGATTCCTTAACGCCCGCTGGTCCTGCAACAACCTTTTCAGGTTGGGCTTCTTGCCTTCGCCTTCCTTTGGGTGGCTTTATTCCTCTGCGGGGTGACGTCTTCTCTTCGCTCCAACTCACAAGGCTACATTCTGTTTCTTGGCTCTGCGCTACCCATTCCTGTGATTGGACGGTATGCTCATATACCATGTGTCATTTACAACCCTTACACTGGGTTGTTCAATGTGAGTATAATTCTTCTACCCCCCCATCCTTCCCTTCTTTCTTCTTCAACCGCTGGAGGTCTCTTGCCTCCCCTGCACTTTAGCGGTTGCAGTCTGACAATGCTGCATTCGGTAGGTCCCTTATTGGAGTCTGACGTCTCCTTTTGGTGACACATTATGGTAGTTTGTCCTTACTCCTAGGTTCTGGACTATTTGTCCTTCATTGTCATATATTGTGGTTGCAGCCTTTCTGCCAGTTGCTGTGATGTTTCAACAAGAAGCTATGACTCAATAGTAGTCTTGTGCCTCTGGTGGCACAGGCTCACACAGGCCAAGGGTTCGTCTCTTGCCTATGCTCTGCATCTTCTTCTGCCTCCGGGGGAGGTTTTAGCCTTAACGATTGAGGGGGTCCCTCCCAGAGTGGTGCTCTTTCCTCCTTCAGTTTACAATATACGGTGCCTGTCTTTTCTATGGTGATGTTTTTCACCATACCGTGTTTTTTCTTTTTTTGCACAATGTTCCCATATATTCAGTTTTTGGTGGTGGCTTCGCGTTCTGATGTGGTAAAGTCTTCTGACGAAAACTGATGGCGGGGCGGGGCATATATGGCTCCGCTGATGTCGCGTCCATGGACGACGTCAGGGCGGAGCCGTACGTCGCCGTCCCCCCGTCGCGCAGAGGTGCTGCTGCACAAAATTTTCTGGATCCAGTCTGACGCCTGGGGATATTCTAAGTTAAGGAATCTGCAGCTAGACTATGTCTTTACCAGATACATTGTTACTGAAGGTAAGTAACTTGTTCTTTAGGTACATGGGCAGAGGACCAGACATTGGTGTGAAGGACACTTGAACGGAGATTGGGTTGCAATGATGCAGGTGCTTCCCATTTAGATGGTCTCCTACTTTGGGCACGAGCCCTGTACCAGTGCAAAAAATATATTGCTTGGGTATATTATTTGACACTTTTCTATTTGACCCAACTGAATGCTGCGTGAAAGAGCACCAACTACCCTTGCTACTCTGCAACGTACTACAGTGTTTACAACCTGTCTTTGAATCTAGCTGAAAGTAATGATGCTTTTGAAGTATTGCAATTTGGATACCTCTATCCTCCCAGTACATTCACTGCAAACCGCAGAAAGTGCATAATGATAGTCAGAATGTGCCTCAGTTTAAAAAGAGCATTGACAGACCCACTAGGGCTAACACCAATCTTCGGTGAATGTTGCCCAAACAATCAAACCCATGCACTGTGCTAAATACAAAACTTTGGTCAAGTTGTCGCCACATACACATCGGTAAACGACACTGGGACGAGTGACCTTGACATACAGGTTCACATTAGAACAAGCAGTCCCATGCTGGTGTTGGCTGTTACGGCATCATTGAGTGCTGATGAATCACAGTTTTGCACATTAAAATTGAGATTGTGTCTCCTTTCTGAACCAGGCTGTGAACACTGCCCGTCTTTTGGGCCGCTATTCCCATTCTGTATGGGATGCGGTTGCGCAGGTGCTGCCTCAGTGTTCAGAAGGGGCCTGGACAGTTCTCTCCCGCGCTATTACGGAACGGAGAGATGCGGCCAAGTTCACGATACGTAATGGCTTGATACCGCTGATTCGCTGGGTAGAGCGATTTCCACAATGGTGGCACTACGCCGTCAAGCCTGGTTGAGGACGACTGGTTTTTCTGTGGATGTCCAAAATACTTTGATGGACATGCCCTTCGATGGCACTCTCCTTTTTGGTGATAAGGCGGATTCCACAATGGAGCGTTTCAAGGACTCTCGAGCCACGGCCAAGTCCTTAGGCTTTTAGGCGACACCTACTCCTTCCGCTTCTACCTTTCGTTCCTTTCGTAGCTCCAGTAGGGGCGTCTAAACACGTTCGTTTCAGGACAGGCCTGCGCAGCAACAGTCCCAGCGCAGCCGCGGACGTGGGACTCGCAGAGGCGGGTCACTGGGCCAACGTGCGGGTCAGTCCACCACCACCCCTCTGCTGCCAGTGCCTCCACACCTTCGTAGTCAGTGTTTCAGACACACCAGACGCCAGTGGGTGGTAGGATTCGTCATCATTTCCCCCACTGGCGCACCATTACATCAGACAGGTGGGTTCTGGAAATTGTTTGAAGGGGCTACTCCCTCCCCTTCGAGTCTGCCACCACAGTTCCACCGCATGTCAAGGGATCATTTGGCACTTCTCCAGCAGGAAGTTATGGCCCTCTTGGCCAAGGGGGCCATCAAGCGCGTTCTGACGCCAGAAGTAGGCTGTGGTTGTTACTCCCACTACTTTTTGGTTCCGAAGAAGGACAAGGGTCTACGTCCCATCTTAGACCTTCAGAACGTAAATCGCTTCCTCCGGAAGGAGAATTTCAAGATGCTCACTCTGGCTCAGGTCTTGTCTGCTCTCGACCCACAAGACTGGATGGTGGCACTGGACCTACAGGACGCTTATTTTCATATTCCCATCCCGCCGGCCCATCGGCATTACCTGCGATTCACAGTGGGCCAGGAGCATTTTCAGTTTACTGTGCTCCCCTTTGGCCTTACCAGCGCCCCTTGGGTGTTCACAAAAGTGATGGTGGTGGTCGCAGCTGATATGCGCAGATCAAGGGTTTCAGTCTGCCCCTATCTCGACGACTGTTTATTCAAAGCGGGCTCGCCCCAGACAGTCTCCTCCCACCTCCAGACTACGGCCGACCTCCTGCATTTGCTGGGGTTCTCTATCAACGTGCTGAAGTCGCACCTGATTCCCTCCCAGAAGCTCCTCTTCATCGGAGCAGTTCTAGACACGGCGCAGTTTCTGGTTTATCCTCCCGAAAGGCGAATCCATGACATTTGGGCTATGATTCTGATCTTTTAGCCCTTGTCCTGGGTTTCGGTCAGGACGATCTTGAGGCTGCTGGGACTCATGGCCTCCTGCATCCTGCTGACCAACCATGCCAGGTGATATCCTCGGGCTCTGCAGTGGGACCTGAAGTTCCAGTGGGCGCAGCACCAGGGGAACCTGTCTGACTACGTCCTGATCTCAGAGGGCACAGCTCAGCAATAGCAGTGGTGGCTTACGAATCAACATTGGGTCAGCGGCAGGTCCCTCTCCCTTTCCCAACCGGAGCGCAAAGTGGTGACGGATGCGTCCCTCCTAGGATGGGGTTGCCACATGGGTGAGGCGAAGATCAGAGGCCTCTGGTCTCCGGCGGAGTCCCAGCTCCATATCAACCTTCTGGAGCTTGGGGCGATCCTTCTTGCACTGAAGGCATTCCTTCTCTCTGTCAAGGGGAAAGTGGTGCGGGAGTTCACGGACAACACCACCGCCATGTGGTATTGAAACAAACGGTGCGGGTGGGGTGGGTGGACCTATGCCAGGAGGCTCTGGGCCTCTGAACATGGCTGGAACGTCATGGCATTTCCTTGACGGTTCAACACCTGGCGGGTTCTTTGAATGCCAGGGTGGACAAACTCAGCCGCCGGTGTCTGATGGATCACGAATGGCGTCTTCACTCTGAGGTGGCACAAGGTCTCTTTCAACAATGGGGAGAGCCTTGGTTAGATCTATAAGCCACAGAAAAGAACATGCAATGTCCACAGTCCTGTGCGTTGGAAATTTCAAGGCGACACTCGCTCGGTGATGCTTTTTATCGCGAGTGGAGCTGCGGTCTGTTGTACGCCTTTCCGCCTATACCTCTTCTACCCAGAGTGCTGAAGAAAATCAGGCACGACCGGGCCCAAGTCATCTTTGTGGCTCCGGACTGGGCTCGAAGAGTCTGGTATCCCGATCTACTCAGTATGAGCCTGGATCCCCTGATCCGACTGCCTCTGCGGGAGGATCTTCTGTTGCAGCAGCAGGGGGTGGTTCTCCACCTGAACCTGTCCAGCCTCCACCTAAAGGCGTGGAGATTGAGGAGTGACCGTTGATTCCATTTGACTTGCCTCCCAAAGTCTGTGATGTCATTCTGGCAGCCAGGTGTCCCTCCACTAAATCTGTATACGCATGCAGGTGGAACAAATTTGTGGCATGGTACAGAGCCAAGGCTGTGGATCCCCTTCCTGTCCCTCTTTCTGAGGTCTTTTTGTTCTTTCTTTCTCTGACCCGGCAGGGCTCTGCTCTGGGCACTATCAAGGGCTATCTTTCGGCCATTTCCACCTTTCTGAGACTTCCAGATCAGCCTTCTCTTTTCAAGTCCCCTGTGGTACAGAGATTCTTAAAAGGCATTATGTTCCTTTCATAATGCCTCAGTGGGACTTGAATCTTGTTTTAACTTATCTCACGTGCGTTCCCTTTGAGCCGCTTCACAATTGTCCGTTACGTCTTCTGCCTTTGAAAACTGCCTTCCTGGTGAGTGAGTGAGCTTCAGGCTTTCTTGTTAGCCTCCTTTTCTGTCGGTTCATCCGGACAAGGTTGTGCTTCGCACTCGTCCTTCCTTCTTGCCAAGGGTTGTCACTGCCTTCCACATCGGGCAGACTATCACCTTGCCCACTTTCTTTCCGCATCCGCACCCTTCCAGAGAGGAAGAGACGCTCCACTGTCTGGACCCAAAACGTGCACTCTCCTTTTACCTGAATCGCACACAAGCATTCTGGGTGGATGACCAGCTCTTTGTTGGCTACGCAGGCGCCAAGAATGGCTGAGCTGTTCACAAGAGGATTCTCTCCCGCTGGGTCATCTTGTGTATCAAGGCCTGTTATCCTATAGCTAGAAAGGAACCTCCGGTGGGGCTCTGTGCCCATTCTACCAGGGCGACAGCAGCTACTACTGCATTGGGACGTGGTGTCCCCCTGCAGAACATCTGTCAGGCTGACACGTAGGCTTCGCTGCACACTTTTACAAAGCATTATTGCCTTGACAGTCAAGTCCGGTGAGATTGCTTCTTTGGCCGTTCTGTTCTCTGGGACTTTCTCGTGTGATTTTAGTTTGCAGACCCACCACCGTGAGGGGTTGGTTTTGCTGGGGTATCTATTCTAAGGTAAGGAATCTATCCTAAACGTGTTTCTTTCAGATGAACAAGTTACTTATCTTCGGTAACAATATATCTGTAAGAAACATTAGTTAGTGATAGGTTCCTTACTGCCCCACCCATCCTCCCAGTTCTGCGAACTGATTTCTAGGGTTAAGTTCATCCTTTCGGGCCCTAGTTTCTATGCACCAGTGGTTCGTATCTTGCATGGCTCTGCTTTCCTGTCGTGGAAAGTTGTGTACAGAACTGATGTCAGCTCGTGTGGGCGCGTCTAAGTAGCTCCGGTGACGTCATCTCGGCAAATACGACGCCAACGACGCACGCAGAGCCGTACGGCGACGCCTATCGACGCGCAGGGGTACTGTCGACAAAAGCTTTCCGGATCCAGTCTGACGCTTGGGGATATTCTATGGTAAGGATTCTATCACTAAGTAATGTTTCTTACAAATATATCGTTACCGAAGGTAAGTAACTTGTTCTTTAGTTTTGTCAGTGTGTGAATTTTAATAAACACCAACGGTCACGGTCAAGGCAAGACCAATTTTGGGGCCCAATTAATAAAGTCTCAAAAGTGCACCCAGGGTATATGTCCTTGTATGAAGTGCAGCTATACGGCGTTTGTGAAATCCCACAAATTTACAGGAGTAGAACAAGAAATATTACTCCTAGAAAATATTTGTGAACTGCATTTTAGCATGAGCAAATATGCTTGTGTAGATTTGCTCATTTGAAAATCTATTGTTTGCAAGTTTACTTTCCCTCCAACCACTTTTTTCCCAACTCTGGAAGAAGCTTTACGTCTGCCATTGTCGGGAGTGAATTTCCAACATTTCTCAGTATGGGAATAAATTAGAGAAGAGTTGTTAAACCCTTAAAAACATGAGTTAGTAGGTTTGCACAGACTCAAAAGGGGATTCAAACACCGGAACAATTGTTTACCACTATCTTCAGCCCCACTATGTAGATCTGCGGAAATGTCGCAACATAAGGGGATTGCAAGTATTCAAACACTACAGTGGTATGAGCCCTGGCATAATCAGAGAGGCTATATCAGAGCTCTTATATAATGAGATTGCTGCCCTAATTCTTCGCTGCACTACATGCCACCAAAGGGTAACGTTGATTTTGTTACAAAACAAGTAGATTTATGAAGAAACCTGTCCCATGGACAAGTAGATATTTTATTATATTCCACACCTCTGTAATCTTCAAAATTGGGGCAACACTTTTTAGTGACATCAAGTTTTGTATTGCTTGGAGGTAGATGAAAGGCTAGATGCAATTGTAACTTGGTTATAAATAAGATTAAAAGAGAGCCTGCATTGAGAGCTGACTCTGCTGTGGTTAATACATTCACCTTGTTATTTACTGAATGAAAGCTGTAATTTTCCTGCACAGAAAACAAAGAGCTGTTAAGCAGCAATGGCTTTTCACAGGTCAGTCTGTGATAGGTGCTGAAATTGCACTGTAAGCAATTTGATCCTAAAATGGTGTTGATGTCTAATACTTTTAAATTGAGCTTTACAAAGAGGGCCGTTCTACAGTGTATTGCGTGATTGTCTTGGTGGTTAGGCACAAGAGATAGGATGAACATCATAGCTTGATTTATATATTGGGAAGTCTCTGAGGTGTTTTCTGTTTTAATGGTGAAACCCTGCAGTCTGCAGATTAAGATGAATTTTATTCAATGTATGTCAAGAAGGGAAGAAGCAACACGAGCAACAGGAGGCTGGGAGGGAATAGTCAACACGGAAAATGGGAGGGTGGGAATTGGGTGGAGGGAAGAATCCACACTGACAACCGAGGGGTAGGAGTGAAGAAGAAAAATAGAAGAAGTAACTCGGAAAACGAGTAGGAGGAAGAAGAAAGAATAAGCAACCCTGAAAACGAGGAAGAATAAAGAAGCCATGCAGACAACGAAGAAAAGCAAAAAAAAATAGTACCTCAGTCACAGTGCGAGCGGCAGAAGGACACTAATCAAGATGAAACAATCTGTACTTGGTCCATGCTCCACACAAAAGACAAAGTGAAGTTGGCATGTGCTGGCTAATTACAAGGCCGCAAACAAGAGTGACAATGAAGCTAACGAATAGTAAGCATGAGCAGGCTTCAAGCCCCTTGTAGTAGACCATCTCTGTCACAAATTATAGCGCATGCAAACTGTTGTGGGCAAGGCCAACAAATAGCATGTGAATCTGTCCTTAAGGTGCTATATTGCGATCTGGAGCAAATATAGGTTTAAGTTTCTTTGTCCTCTGGACAAGACTAACTAGACAAAGGATATTCTCTGGAGTTTGCTCCATAATGTGAGCACATAAGGATTCCATATTTAGCCAAAAGGCCTAGAAGTTTAGGAGCTTGTTTTGAGAGCAGGTCACTTGCTGTGTACAGAGCCTGAGGCTCTGGAACGATTTACACCCAGCATCAAGAGCACAACCAGAATGGAGAAGACCCCACAGCAGACACAAATAATGGCAAGAAAGTAGCGCTGGAAAAGGCAAGTTTCGAGGGACTTTCTGAATGGAAGAACATTAGGAGCTAGTCACAGGCACAATGATCGAGCTTTCTTGTAAACTGTATTCTAATTCAGTCCTACCTAACCCTTAAGTCACCGATGCTTTAGCCACAGTTGGAACGCTCTTCAGGAATATATGTAGTCCAGCTTTCACAGTTTTGTGTTTTTATTTTACTGCACAGCACTAACCAACTCAATGTATTAATTGCCATATGTTATAAAATCTGTTAAAGTGGGCAATGCTGTATAACACACCTGAAATAGAATTATGCAAAAAAAAACTGCATGTCACTACGTGGAGAAAGTGCTGATGTGTAATGGTGTCACAGGCATTTCCCAGTAGTTGTTGATAGGCTGTGGTTTAGTAGTACCAGTACTCGTTCTACAGTCCTTCTTGTTCAGTAGCCAGTTATATTCTAACTCTGGGCACCTACCTCAACACCCACTACTGCATTTTCTAACTGGTTGAATTCAGGAAGTAGACTCACTAATGAATAGGCATGGGAGACTTGATCAATGTCGGTGTAAGCTCCTCTTTGAACAGAAAAAGCAGCAAAACACTACCACACACTATCTCTGCTGCACATGACACAGAGCACACCAACCCTAATGACTTAGATGACCTCATCAGTATGAAAACATTGTTCCATAATCTGCAAAATAGCTTCTCAACAATTGATGACTTGATTACAATATGTAACCTTGCATGCATGAGTGGTATTTGTTAAAGTATTCGTTCATTGCTTGCTCAAGTATCAAGCATTGTAAAATCCTGGCGATTCAGTGGTCTAATAACTTTGGCTGTTGCTGCATACAGAAACACATTGGACTCTGCTCTACTGGTCCCATGCTTGTGAGCCACAAAGTTTCCTTTACTTAAAGTACTGGGTTGTAAAAATTTAGGACAGTTGTTTGGGAATCAGTATGGGTGTGTGTCAACTTATGCCTGTTATTAATCATTCATGGTTTACGCGGACAGAGTGTACTGAATAGGCACCTAACTTCAATGCATGCACATCCTAGAACAGAGCAATACTGTCCTAATGTTTCTTTGACGTGCCCATCACATAGCCCTACGTTAATGTATACTTAATGATCTGGAACATTAGTGGCCTTAATAACGTTCGGAAGGCTAGACAAGTTCTTGCATATCTTGACCACCACAACATTCATATTGTATTTCTCCTGGAAATATAACTCTCCACTCACCTGAAAGTAGGTTTGCATCAAAATGGCGCTAATATTACTACTTTTAATAATACTCCAATTATGGCAGAGTAGCCATCCTGGTGAAATTTTCATTCACTCCCAAGTACATGAACGGTAACTCCGAAGGCCACTGTTTACTTGTTCTTGGAATTTTAAAAGAAACTCCCATCATCACTAACATTAACACTTTTGGACCCGACATACACAAAAATCCTCTTCTGACAAATAGCCTCTGACCTGAACAGCACAACTTGGAACAATATTATAAGAGGGTGATTTAAATCTTGTTTTACACCCGCAAGTAGATTGGCTATCCTCTTTCACTTTGCATAAAGATGCTCCTTCTGATTTTTGCGCAATAAAACTGATTGATATCTGGCAAACCATCAATCACTAAACCAGCGATTACACAAATTGATTTTCAGTTCACAAGATTTACTGGCTGTCCTCTAAAGAAGTTAACTTGTGAGCCATGAACATGTAGCTAATGGCCAGGACCCTATCTGATCACTTCAGAATACTCCAATGTTGACCATCTACAGGTAACTTAGGCAATGGCACATTCCCTGTGATGTCCTTCAGTATCTGAATATTTCCAAATTAATATATCAGTGTTCAGCCCTGGCATGACCTATGCCAGAGGCATTTGTATCTCTGAACAATCCAGCATCTTCAAATCTATACGAACACACCGGTCCACTCTTTTATATATATTTTTATTTTATTGTCAAAACATAGCATTATTAGCGAGTACTGGCACCACACAGCAAATCTGGCGTCCAACTCCAGTGGGACTTAATACTAGCAACATGCATAAATGTACCCCAACCCCATTCCTGCAGGGTCAGGCATTCCTGTGCTCCCCAGCATTGGGTAATGTCTCTCTTAGCCACAACCAGACCAAGGCTGCAGAACGAGATCTGGACCCACAGCAACCTAATATCATTGGAGATCCCGAAATGGAGAAATTTAGGATCCAACGGGATCGATGTCTCAAGCAACTGAACCAAATTCTCTGGTAATTGCCACCCAGTAGTCTTCCATTTGTGGGAGCTCCGGATCGTGGAGAAAAAGGAGCCCTTTTCCCCATGGTATACAGTTGGCGCCCGTCATAGTAGGCTGTCTGAAGTATTTTGAATTCGACTAGATGTAACTGCGATTTAATTGCTACCTCCCTCAAGTACAGCTAATCCGCCTTCCAATCTATATCCTCCATATCTCCCACCTCTGTTACCCATCTCTCCAGCAGCTTGTTTCAAGTATCTGGCATGCTATTGTTGAGAGTTTTGTAAGTAAGGGAAATTGCGCCCTTCCCCAGTTCCTCTGTTCGTGCCCGTCCCTCCAACAGGGCATATTCCAGGATACCATCCCCAGGGAGCCCCTCAGCTTGCCATGAATGCCTTATTTGTGCGTATTTTAGAAATTAAGTTGTGTTCATCCTGTATTCCAGTTAAAGGTATGAAAATGGCACGATATCACTTCCTTCATTGAGGCCCCCTACCTGACAGATACTGATACTGTCCCAGGCCTCGAATCCCTGTAGTTTTCGCATCTGTGGACGCCAATGACTCCCTCCACAACTTTGTAGGCCTGCCATGCCAGCCAGTAGTTTTCATGGCTGTATCTCGAGCCCTGAGAGTAATCTGGGTGGTCGGGAGGAAACGCCGAGCCCCCCCGCCTCGATAGAGATAGTGTAGGCATGTCTGTTGTCCCCATTGGGCCCTCTTAAGCCTAAAGGTCAAGTGCTCTACGTGGACAAATAGCCAATAATTAATATTGATGAGGTGGGCCGCCCAGCAGTAGGCGTCTAGTCTGCCATTATATTGGTTAAATGTTGGAGGGTTTTTAAAGTGCTTCTGGGGTGCTTACCATCCCATAAGAGTCCACATGTCGCCCCGATTTTAGCACAGCTCTCTGGGGAGATCTGATAGTACCTATTCTACAGAACATATAACAGTTTCGGTAGTGAAATCATTTTAAACATGGCTGCTCTCCCCATGACATGAATGGCAGTCCACGCAACCTCTCAATTTCCACTCAGCAAGCTCCCATCACCCTTCCAAGGTTTCGCTCGAAGCAGAGTTCCCTCCCTAGCCTCATGAATATGCTCAAGTATTTAAATCCCCTCGTATGCGTCCAGTGATGGGGAAGCGGGGGCACCTCTGCCTCAGTCTGCGGGAGGTAAAGCACTGATTTGTCACAGTTGATCCTAAAGCTGGAATAACTCCCATGGTCCTCGAACAGTTGGAAAATCATGGGAAGAGACTTGGATGGATCTGTGATAGAAAAGAATTTCCAGTGGCGGTTTTTTCCGCTAAGGCGTAGGAGCATCGTTCCACTGCCATGAGCAGCAAAGAAAGGCGAAAAAATTATAATAATGGAATGTTGTCATTTTATTTTTTCCTCCTGCAGCGGCAGTGCATGAGGGTGTGGGTGGAGCGGCAGCGGAGGAGTGATAGACACTCCTGTGTGCAATGAATGTTTTGTTGGCCCTCTCGGGCCGCCCAAAACAGTCATGCGCACTCCCCTGTTCTCCATGCATGCTGCATTACAGCCGGCATGGAGGACATGCCCACCCCTACAGCCCCGGGCTGAACGCTGTGTTACACCGCTCAGACTGTGGAAAGCTCACCTGTTTGCTCTGGAAAATTCCACTGTTGTCCACTTAAATTCAATAGGTAAAACAGAGTAGTTTATTCACGCCAACAAGGAAATACCTGTTCCCTGTAGGGAATGAACAACTGAAAACAATTCTTTCATATTTATACTATATTTCAAACGAGTCTGCGTGCAGACTCCACTCTGCTCCCCTAATACATTAGACATTTCCTTCCAGTTATACATACAAAAAGAATAGCTAACCACACTACATTTTTAAGGTAAGTAATGCAAGATAGAATCACAGACCTTAACCAATTGCAAATTGCATAGTTTAAAAAATGTCTTTACATTTCAGAGAATCACAAATGATTAACAAGGTGTACTTATTCTAGCAACTATTAGGTACTGTTAGAATTCAGTGTCAGCACATACCTAGAAAATTCCTCAGATAACGTTGAGGATACCCTTCTTTAGCCCACTCTGCCACCCCAGTTCAGACATGGCCATATGCAAATCAGTCTGACCCTGTGCCTCATGGGAACAGTCCAGCCCGAACTGCTAAGCCATGCCTTCCCCTGGACTGGAATCAAGCTTCCTAGGACCGGTTGCATATGGATTTAATCCATATGCAAATCAGTCTGACCCTGTGCCTCATGGGAACAGTCGAGCCGGAACTGCCAAGGCATGGCTTGGCAGTTCGGACTGGACTGTTCCCATGAGGCACAGGGTCAGACTGATTTGCATATGGCCATGTCTGAACTGGGGTGGTAGAGCGGGCTAAAGAACAGTGATGGATTAAACCCAGATTTGTTGACTGGGTGTGAGTATTTGATTGGTTCAGATGCTCCGTTCATCACTACCCCCTTTTGTACCACTTTGTTCGTCATAAGTTGGCAGGGTATGCTCAGACGTGAGTCCCTTGCTCACTTTGCCACTGGATTCAAGCAAGCCTGGCTGAAGACGGCTGAAATGCCAGAAACCGGTCCTAGGAAGCTTGTTTCCGGTCCAGGGAAGGCATGGCTTGGCAGTTCGGGCTAAACTGTTCCCATGAGGCACAGGGTCAGACTGATTAGCATATGGCCATGTCTCAACTGGGGTGGCAGGGTGGGCTAAAGAACGGTGATAGATTAAACCCAGATCTGTTGACTGGGTGTGAGTGTTTGATTGGTTCAGATGCTCCGTCCATCACCACCCCCTTTTGTACCGCTTCATTTTAATTTTGTTTCAGCACATACCTTTCCCAGTTTCCCTTTGAAGATACCATTGTATCTTTCCACTAGGCCTGCAGCCTGGGGATGATGGGCAGCGTGGAACCTTTGCCTTATCTGCAAGCCTTTGCAGACCAGGCCAATCACTTGATGTGTGGCCCATTGTCGCTCCAAAGAACTCTGGGCAAGGCAAATCTCGGGAATTACTACTTTTGCCGTACTTGGGACTGTGTTATCTTGTAGGAGGTAAGCCTCCACCCACCAACTAAAGGTTCAAATCACCACTAAGACATACTTGAGCTTGCCCACTCGTACCAATGTCTATGAAATCCATTTGCAGGACTTCAAAGGGCAAATCTGGGGGTGCAAATCGGCCTGTTGGGACTGGAGTACATTTTCCTGAGTTATAAGTAGCACATATCCTGCATCTTTTGACATGAGACTCTGCCACCCTGGGAATCAGTTTGTTGAATCATGAGTGAGCTAATATACCAACTATTCCTTTGGCACTAATGTGAGCCGGGCTGTGTGCCATCGTAGCAACAGCATTAACATAACAATTAGGAAGCATCCATCTTTGTTTCCTTGACAGATCTACTCAAAATCCGGTATCATTTAATCTACCATACATCTGCCATGCCTCTTTCTCTTCCATGGTAGCTTCCTGTTGTATCTCTGTAGCACATTCTAAGGTATTGTTAAACATTGGTACTTCAGGAATCCATCCAGCTGGTCCTGTAACATACATTAAACTATATTCAGTTCTGGCTGTTTGATCTGCATTACCCGACCTATCTCATCGATAGCCTTTTTATGGGCACTTCCTTTAATAATGCCAACTTTTTTTGGGGTATAATCAGGGCATCCAGTAACTTTACTATTAATTCCCCATGCTGTATTTTAGTACCATGTGAGGTCAAAAAGCCTCTTTCTTTCCATAATCACCCAAATGAGTGGGCAATGCCAAAGGCGTACTGGCTGTCAGTATAAGTATTTACAATCCAATCTTTACTCAATTCACACGCCCTGGTAAGGGCAATTACTTCTGCTGCTTGGGCTGACATTTGTGGTATTTTACATGACTCTACCATTGTTTTCAAAGTGGTGATGGCATATGCAGCAGTGTTTGTATCATCCAGTAGTTTGAAACATGAACCATCCACAAACAACTCTCCCTGTAGGTCAGATATGGGAGTATCTGTTAGCTCTACCCGTCCCTTGGTCTCTTCTTCAGTGGTGAACACACACTCATGGTGTTGTTCCCCATAATCACTGGGGAGGGGTAGCTTGGTGGCTGTGTTCAAAACATTGCAATGTTTCAGAATGAAATTTGGAGCAAAAAGTGTTAACTTATACCCTGTTAAGCATGCACTGGTCAGATGCTGGGTTTGAGTTTTGTTTAATAGCACATCCACAGCATGTGATACCGTAACTGTCAAATTGTGACCTAGGACATATATTTCAGATTGACTGCAGCAGCTGCTACTGAGCGCAAACATTTTGGCAAAGCCTGAGCTACTGGATCCAATGTGGAGGAAAAATAAGCACACTGTTTATATCTCCCCTCCATGGGATTATGTTAAAACTGATAGAGCACAGCATCTTTCTCATGGACAAACAAATGGAATTCTTTAGAATAATCAAGGTTACCCAAAGCAGGTGCATTGCATAAAGCATTCTTTAGTTGGTACAAAGCATGCTCACACATCTGTCCAAGGGAGTGGGTTACTAATATTCCTAGATGTTAGAGCAAGCAAAGGTTTTGCAATGAAAGAGAAGTTAGGTAGCCACTGCCTGCAAAAGGAAGTCTCAAACATCAGATTGGGTCTGGGGATGTTTCATGCTCTGTACCAAATTAATTCTTTGTTGGTACAGTCTTCTACCCGCTTTGACAGGAGGTGACCTAAGTAGGCAACCTCCTGTTGACAATTTTGTATTTTAGATAAGGACCCTTTGTCGTATGAGCTCTAAATGATGGAACAAATTAACTGTTGTCTCCTTACAGCCTTCTTCTGTATCTGAGGCAATTAATAGATTGTCAAAGTATTGGAGTAATACAGAGCCTTTTGAGCCTTTTGAGGGGTAAAAAGGTCTAATTGTTTTTTCAAAGCTTGACTATATATACACTACGGCTTTCTTTATACCCTTGAGGAACTCGTGTGAATTGAAGGGAACACCCTTGGATTGAAAATGAGAAAAGGTATTGACTTCCTTTAGCAATGGGGACAGTAAAAAAAGATTTTCTTAAATTGACCAAAGTAAAATATTTGGCTAAAGACAGAATCGTGGTAAAAATAGAATTCATGTCAGGAACGACAGGATATTGGGGTACTACAACTTTATTTATGGCTCGAAGAGCAATCACTAATCTATATTTATCAGGGATTCACTGTGTGTTTTCTTTAAGATCAGGAGGTATGGGACTATTACATGGGCTGCCTTCTGTTTCTTTCATTATACCCTTATGTATTAAATCAGAGAAAACCTCTTTGAGACCTTCCTCTCCCTCCCAGGATATTTTGTATTGAGGAATGCCGGGTAGTGTTTTATATAGCACGAACGTGACCCACGAGGGTATCATGGCGCTTTACAGTAGAAGAATATTAACCACTTGGATGCTAAGGCCCTGGAAAGATTTATTAACAATTTCCATTGAAATCAATGGAAACTCCATGACGAGCTGAGCTCGTCATGAGCGTCGAAGGGGTTATAGGATGAGGTAGACTACAGTCCACAAAATAAATTTCCCAGTTTGTAAAGAAAAAAAAATACACACACACACACACATATATGTGTGTGTGTGTGTATATATATATATATATATATATATATATATATATATATATATATATATATATATATATATATATATACATACACACACACATATACATGTACATACACATACACTTGGATGATCAAGCGTATCAACATCCAGCTAGTATTGAACTGCATACAATTATAGGGCAACAAGGGTTGTGATGAAAATCTTAAACTCAAATACATCCTATACTTAAGCTTAGGACATGAATTTGTTCATTAGTAGTCTTTTTACTTCCTTTCTGAAAATAGTAAAGGAAGTGATTCCACGCACAAGTGGTGGTAGAGAGTTCCAAATCTTTGGTGCAATCCCTGAGAAAGCTCTACAGCCTGTTCTCTTCTTCTGGAAGGATTGGGGTTTCAGAAGGAAAGTGCTTGCACTTCGTAGTTGTCTACTGCCTCTAGATTTTTCCAACTTTAGCACCAGGTAACTAGGTGTATTGTTGTGAATTGCTTTATGCGTCATGCATGCCACTTTAAGGTGTATTCTTGCCTCATAAGGCAACCAATTCAGTGCTTTCAAGGTTGGTGAAATGTGACTGTTTCTTTTAGTTCCTGATACCAGTCTAGCCGCAGCATTCAGAGCTGCTCTCAGCGGAGCAAGTCTGTATTTAGGGAGACCAGAGAGGTTGGAGCTTCCATAGTCTAGTCTTGGTAGGACTAGAGCTTGTACTGCAAGTTTTAGATCAGCCTGAGGGAAGAAGAGTTTGAGTTTCCTTAATATACTCATCTCGTGATTAGCTCCCTTGGTGGCAATATATGTGCGACTGCATATTCAAATGTTTGTCAATGGAGACACCTAGGGATTTTGCCGAGTCTATGATGAGGGGGAAACAGTCAAAGGAGGTTAGATGTTTTTACCTTAGGAGCGTGATTTGGACTTGAGATGAGAATGAATTCAGTTTTTTTGGTGTTCAGCATCAGGTGGTTGTTAGTGAGCCAGCTTTGTGTGTTCAGAAGCGTAGTGGTAAGATCAATGATGTCATCCGGTGAGATTATTTTCAGGTATAACGGTGTCATACTCGTACAGGTGATATAGAATGTTTGCTGCTTTCAATGCATTCACCAGAGGCTCCATTAAGATATTGAAAAGAATGGGTGAAAGGGACGATCCCTGAGGCCCACCAAGTGTGACCATGGAAGGTTGCGAGAGTGAATTCTTCATCTTGAATCTTTGAGATCTATTGATCAGGAAGGAAGATAAACCATTGTAGCACAGTGCCTGAGAGGCCCATCCTTCTTTCCAGTACAGACAAGAGGTTGTCGTGCTTGAGGCGGAGGATAGATCAAGAAGAATCAAAAGGCATGATTCGTTATGGTCAAGCATAGTTAGAATATCATCCAGAGTGTGAGTGAGTGCAGATTCTGTGCTGTGCCCTCTTCGGAATCCAGATTGGTGACAATCTAAGAGGTTGAAGTTCTCAATGTGATTGCAGAATTGAATTTGAACACATTTCTCCAATAATTTACCCAAGGTGGGGATGTTGGTTATAGGACCGTAGTTGTTAGGATCAGATGGAGAGGCGTCAGCTCTCTTTAATATAGGAGTAACCTGTCCTATTTTAAGACAGTCCGGAATGACACCTTGACTCAGGGAGGCGTTTACAATTTTTGACCATAATGGTAGAATAGATGTTTTTAAAATCTTGTACAGGGTAGGAGGCAAGGGGTCAGAGAAATGATTGGAGGGGTTGATTGCTTGGAGAGTGTTGTCGATAGTTGAGAAATTGGCGAGAAGGTGTGCCAAGAGGCATCATTTTTTGTGACTTCTCCATGGTTATTAAAATAAGCTTCAAATAAAGCGCCCAATTTGGGATCTTGTGCCATGGGTTGAAGGGGGGCCAACTTTGATTGGATGTCTAGCTCAATAGCCCTAGTCTTTTCATGGAAGAAATTGGCAAGCACGTCACAAGTAGGAGTGGCCAGATCATTTAGCTCACTATGGTTAGTTGTATTGCATGATTGTTGCTTGACGATTTCAAAGAGTTTTTTTTGGACGGTTGCTTGCTTGGTTCAGCTGTGTTCGGAAACAGTCTGCCTTTGCCTTAAGAATCTTCCTATTGAAAGAATTCCGTAACCTTCAAAGGAGCTCCAGGTTGTCAGTGTTAGGAGCCGATTTCCAAAGACGTTCAGTAGCTCCTAGCTGTCTACGCTCCAAGTTCAGATCTTCATTTAACCAAGGCTTGGAAATCTTAGAAGAGACATTTTTTTCCTGTAACGGCGCTATGGAGTCCAGAGTTTCGAGCAACGTGTCATTGTAGAAGGTTGTAAGGTCATGTACATCAGTTATATCTGTCATGAGGGTCAAAGCGTAGTTGCATTGGTTTATCAAGGAGATGTGATTGATGTTTTGTAGATTCCGTTTCAATTGCCTTGATTTTGAGGGTTGACTCCTTCTTTGAACAGCTCCGATATTGATAGAGAGAGGATGGAATCATGATCAGACCAGTCGCAAGCGGTGATGGATTCCAGTAGGATGATGTTTGATTTTGCAAGGATGAGGTCCAATGTCTCTCCCTTGTTATGTATTGGACTGTCACAGAATTGGAATGACTCCTGTTCAGCCAAAAATTCTTCAAAGCAGCAAAATATCTGATCATTTGCATTGCTCCAATGGAGGTTGAAATCACCTAAGTAAATATGAGGAATTAGAGAATTGGAATTGGATGCCATGATCTCCATAAGCTCATCGATACAAGTCAAACTGTCACCTGGGGGGTGGTAAAATATGTGTTACTTATAAGTGATACGCTTAGCATCTGAGATATTAATGCATAGGTAGTTACACGAGGATAGCCCAATGGAATCCTCTTGTTTGACTGATGGTGAGTTACGATAAATGCAGGCTACCCTTCCACCAAGTTTCCCGATCCTATCAATTCGGATTAGATCATGGGAGGGAGGAACCAGTAAATCGAGGATGGGAGATGAGGAGCTGTTTAGCCAAGTTTCTGTGAGGACCATAATGTCTAAATCATTATCTGAAATGAGATTGAAAATATCAGTAGCATGTTTGCTGGCAGGTCTACAGTTTAAAAGCCCACACTTCAGCTTGTTAATCGAGGGGATTGAGGTAATCCGTTCTAAATTGATATTTGTGAGGTTAACTCTATTAACAGCTCTGTTTTTGGGTGTAGGTTCTCTGAGGGGGTTGGTTACAATGGTTTGAATAACGTTGCAGTGGGACTTACTATTATAAGAGTCCAAGGCATAGGATGTAAGAAGATCATCAATGTCACTTTCTGAAAGATCATTGCTTGAACTCTTTGGTCCCGAGAGGGAGGATAAACTACCTGGAGTGGTGGTTATAGGGGGTGTGACTGTGGGTATGATGCTACTAGGTTGGACATAGTTTGGGTTGTGCTGAGTAATATTGTCAATGGGGCATTCGTAGGGCATTTGTTTCTCATTTGGAGATTGATAAGATTCACTGTGTCATTGGTGGCTCTGTGTAAGATAAGAAGATCTTTTGTGATGGTTGAAAGATTAAGCATATCATCCTTAAGATGAGATAGGCCTGTAGCTAACTCATTGATTTGATCGATCAGGACAGAGATGGGAGAGTATGTAATAGGAGTTGGTGTATGGACTGTTTGGTGAGGCGAACTACTCGTAGTGTCATTATGCATATCCATTGTGGGAGTGATAAAGTCGCTAGGCAGCCCATTAGGGTCTCCCCCTTGGGGATGGGGAAGGGTCAATGAATTCTGCGAGTGGATGGGCGGATCGAATGTAGCCATTGTGGGGGTTCCCACATATAATGTTACAGGTAGTGGGAGAGTGGAGTCTAGGCAATCCAATACGTGCGATTGTATAGGTGAGATAGGTGTAGCAGTTGTAAGAATTCCCTCATACACCGCAGCGGATAGTAGGTGAGTGGAGTCTAGATCCTCAATGTGTGAAGGAGGTGGGAGGGAGACAGTGCTGGAGATCTCCAGTTTGGTGCTATCCAACGAGGAGGGCCAGGATAACTTTGGGGTATTAGTCAGGATGTGATCGGTATCAAGGATTAAGCTTGTATCTTCAGGACTGAGGAAACCAGAAGTGGTATCAGCCGGCTGGAGTAGTTGGTGGTGATTACTGGTGGTATCAGTCGTACTGATGGTAGGGGCTGAATAAAAACCTAGCACGCAAGAGTCAGGAGACCCATGTATAGCTGCAATAGTGGAGTCTGGAGGGATAGGCGTCAAGATAGGGGTGGCATTAGTCCGGTTGGGAGGGTCTGATAAAGTATGCTGGAAGGGGGGCGATAAGGAGACATCTAAGTCCAGGCGATGCAAGGGTGTAGTGAGTGTGTTATCCCTATTGTTTACTGCTTTCTTGGAAGAGGGGAAGAGCCTATCAAAGATATCTAGATTCTCGTCAGGGGATTGTATGAGAATATTCCCTTTATTTGGGCATCTACTGATGCCCAGACCGTTTTATCAATTGCCTGTAGTTCAGATGGTTGGTGAGTAACATCTGTTATTGTAAAACATTTGCTAACATTATCAGAAGCTATTGAGATAAAGACACCATCAGGAGAACAATAAATGTTAGCATTCAGTCTTTTTAATAGGTCCAGACCTTCTCAGCACAATTTTTAGTGAGCAGAAATGGGGCAGAGGAAGTGAAGGGACCTAGAGTAACATCTAGGTATTAGGAGATGGGGCTCTGAATGGGGATACCTGAGCATTCCACTGATGTATTTATTCTGCCAGAGAGAGGAGCCCCTGGAAATTGGTCATGAGCCACAGAGGTGCGAGTGACACTTGTATCAACAAGGAAGTTGCATACTTCCCTTTCTATATCCATGGTGAGATATGTTCCTGCTTGATTAATTCCCTTTCCATTGCTGTCCTATTGTGAATACTCAAAGGTATTGTAATCAATGTCAGTATAGTCTTCAGTATAGAAACCTCTGTCAACTTGGTGGCCATCAAAATAATTCTGACATCTGTTGTCATTCTGACGCTGGGTGAAATCTTGACTATTTGTGCCACCTCTCCCTGTACCCCTTGGTACCGAATTACCTCTTTTTCTCGCTACAATTGCTTGGCCCTGTAGGCTAGGGCATTCATCCTTCCAATGACACTCTTGAAAGCAATAGACACACTGATTTTGGCCTAATCCTGCTCTGTTCCTGTGCAAGAGTTGATGGGGTTCTGCCAGCCCCTCTTCCACGTCCACCTCACATATCCCATATCCCTTTGTCTTCCCCTGTCTGGGAATGCTCACTGTAGCATAACCTTCGTTTTTAATTCTTTCATTTTCTTATCATTCTTTTCTTTCTTTATTTTCTGGTAATTCTTATAATAGGTTGCTATTACCAAAAGATCTGCAGGTTCTTTAGTTGTTCAGGTAATCTCGGATACTTTAATCAACTCTCCTAATTCTTTCACCAAACTATTAACAAATTTGTCAGCAATTTTCTTTTACCCGTGACAGTTGCCACATCCTGACCACTGTGAGCCCTGCATATTTCATCCATCCTTGTGAAATAGTTTGATACTTCTTCTGTAGGTTTATGTTTACAAGCTGTTATTTTATCTCAATTTACCTCTTCCCTTGGTGTTACTCGTAGCAATTTAGCAATAATAAGATCAAGTAAATCAAGTATAAGTTGATCTGGTCTTTCTCCTGATCTTCTCTGAGAGTCAAGATTTTCAAAATGTACCCAAGCATGCCCAAAGTGTGCTACATTATCATGTCTACGTATTCCATTCCATATTTCCTGGGGAGTAAGGCATAAAAAAATAGATCCAAGTCCTTGAATGTCATTACTCATAATTTAGTGGCCGACTCTAGGGCTTCATAAAACCCCTGTGGGTTTTTCCTAAAGTCTGGAAAATCTTTCTTTACTGCCATTAATTCATACCTACTCCATGGAGTATGGACAAATTGGGGAATGGGGTTTTTAACAGAAACACAAGCGGCAGCAGGGGGTGCAGGAAGCGGGTGTATTTACCTCATGGGAAATTCCCCATTAATCTTTTGATATTGTCTTCTAACCTTAACACCCAAATGCAAACAATTTTCAACTACCTTTGGGACATCTGGGGAAGGTGTCATGTGACCTTGCACTTCATGCAACAATTGTAACACCTCTTGTGGGGTATTTTTATTACACCATGTCCACCAGTCCTCTATCCTTTCAGCCATATATTGAATTAGTAAGTTTTGCTGAAAAACATCAAACCTATTTAGAGTTGGCATAACAGTATTCATGGTGGCATTATTTATGTCCTCCATCCATCTGTGGGCTATCTGTTCTAGCTCCTCTTCTGGATCAGCTCTCTGTGATCCATATCTAGTATTAGGTCTTCACTCCAAATCCCACTCCTATCTCTCAAATTACCACTATGCTTGTGAATCAAAGGTGGGGTACCTGCAGACGTGTTTTTGCAGATTGGGGTCCAGAGGGGTTTGTCCAGTCACTAGCCTTGGTAAAATATTTACCTGAGGGGCAGTCAGTATATGTGTTGCAGGTATTGCTTTTCCTGCTTGTGACTGCTGTTGAACAGCAGACTGATTGAGTATTGGTCTGGGTGGGACAGGCAGTTGCTGACCTGGTGATGGGGCAGGAAGAATTGGTACATTTGGAATGGGTACTAGAGGTGCATTTCCCTGCTGACCCATCTGTTGTCCTACATTTTGTGCCTGTGCGGCAGTTATGGGAGCCTGTGGGACATATGGTGGGGGATTCTCTAATAGTCTCTCTAATACCTCATCCATGCCCTCACGTTGTTTTTCTTGTGTCACATATGTCTTGTTAGTGGTCATTCTAAACTCTGTCCATACTTTCAATATTTTTAGTTTGTTTTAATTGATCATGTGCTTTGGCATTCTGCTACACTCCCTTTTACTGTTCTCGTACCTTCTCTTTTTGTTCTTTAATTACTAACATTGTAGCATGTTTTTCCCGTTTAATAAAGCTGTCCCACATTGCTTGTCTGACCTTTTTCTCAAACAGACATTGCTGCAAATATTGAATTTTATCTAGATCAAATGAACCGTCCAGCGGCCATCTCAAATCCTCATTTCCCTTAGTATATCAATGTCACAGTCTGTTCCACAAGTTCACGCCTGTCCCATATTTTGTCATCATCTCCCATGCAGGACTACCCTCGACTGGGACTGGTTGTCAAAGATCATCTAAATGAGAAAACTTTCCAATACAATCAATACAGGCCTATTTATGAGGTCGAACCTGAAATTCAACAAGTATAATGGAATAAAATTCTCAATACCAAAAACTAATCAATAATACAAAATACCTTTTACAGAATAACTCTGAACAATCTCACCAGGTATTTGCTGAAGACATCCGACTCTCTGTACTTTGTAATTCAGCAAGTTTTTGCTTGACTAGTTTGGAACCTCTGTCTCTTCTGCAGGGGCCCCTGCTATCTTTGTCTTGGGTGGTGTCACCTCAGCCATAGACTCAAATGCTGTTGAATTTCCCATGTAGAGGTCCCATGTGGGGTGCTATCTGTGGAAAGCGCACCTTTGCACTCTGGAAAATTCCACTTTTGTCCCCTTTAATCCAAAGCAGTACAGGTAGTCTGAGGTAAAACAGAGCAGTTTATTCATGCTTAAGCAGGTGCAAAACCAACACCGAGAAACCTGTTCCCTGTAGTGAAGGAACAACTTAAAACAGTTCTCCTTTCATATTTATACTATATTTCAAACAACTATTTTGCCCTGGATCCAACGCCTTATTTGCGTCCAGCGCCAGAAGGACATGGGGATCTGACCTTTTTTTTTTATCTCATTCAGGCCACTATGCGTCAGTCTAAGGTTGTATCGTGTTGACCTATCAGGCCTAAAGCTGGTCTGGTCCCTATGGATCAGGGGCGTGATAACCTACAGAAGTCTGGTGGCCAATATGGTGACCTAAATTTTCACCTCCGTGTTGAGCAACACAATCTGGTGGTATTAGTCACACCAATCTTTTGGTCTGTGGTCTTTGTGTTTTACCACCATGACTGCACGCCGGAGATCTGGTGAGAGAGTGTCTTGTTTGCCAGCTTCCAGGAGCATGTTTAGGAGATGGTGGTCACAACAGCCCTAGGTAGCGTCTTTAAAATTCCACAGGGATGCCATTAGTTCCTGGAGTCTTATTAGAGTTGAGCTTTGCCATGGCAGCTTGGACTTCTGCTAATGTAATTTCGGCTTGACGCTTTGCATGGGCCTCCGCATCTAGTATGGAAGTGGTTATGGACTCCAGATAGTTTTCAATTTTGGGCAACTTCTGTACAGACTGAGGCCTATAGAATTCCTCATAGTAGTGGATAAAGGCCCTAGCTATGGTTATGTCAGTCCGCACATTCTCCCCCAGGTCTGATATTCGTGAATGCTAGAGTGTTTGAATGTTATTATTTACAGAAGTGTTTAATGTTCCATCCAAGAGCCTATATATCTCATAAAAAGAAATTAAATAAATATTGAATTCAAAGTAACTTCATAGTAAAGAAAAATAAATGAGCAAACATGATTAGCATTATGTATTTACAGACACATCAGTACATTCATGTTTAATATGCTGCAATCTGTTATCAAGCCACTCCATGCTCATTGTGAGAAATCATCAGTTGTAGGGAATAATGCTTATTGTGTAGGGAATAATTAAAATGGATGTCTAGGGTGGTCATGTTTGTAGGTGACACAATGAATGTATATAGTTTTCTCAAAATCGAGGATGATCCACTGTGTGTGCAAACTAACAGGGAGTAGGATTATTTGTTACTGGATAATTACATGCAGCCCCGTAGTATGTATTATCAAATGTAGTATTATGGGATTTAATTCTGGGCAACATTACCAAGGTATGTGCTATTTTACTTAAAGAAGTTTACACATCAAAGATGGCGTTGTGGTGTGTTCCCAGAAGTTGTAAATGGCCTGTTTTGGGTTTTGGTCCTAATTGATTTGCGATAGCCATATTGCTGGTGGGCTGTTAGTCAGGCTGGTTTAAAAAAAAAACAAGTGTAATTAGAACTTGTCTGCCATTGCGGTCCTAGGCGTATCGGTGATTGGTAGGCATTAGCGATTGCATATTTGAAAAGTATCCATGATCGTCCACATTATTGACCTCCTCAATATTTTAATCGTTAAAGGTCAGTATCTTAAAAAAATTAAAATAGAGAAAATAGGATGTAAACAGCAGTACATGGTAATGTAACCCATTTCAAAGGGCTGGGGCTGGTTGGACAGAGAAAATGTCTTCTTATTAAATGACACACCTAGCCTTCCTTTGTAAAGTGATGGTCCGGGAAGTCTCTGAGGTTCATTCGTGGAAATGTTTTAGTGGCTTGGGGTAGTACGGAGTGATTTTTCTTTTTGGAGGAAGTGGTGATTAGGGTTATGGTTCAAAGATTGGACCAGAAGTAGTCAAGATAGTTTGGCGTCCATGTTGAAATGGTGCTCGGTAAATTACATTTTATTACCGGTAGTCAAAAAACGCATTGGTTTTGCCTTGTGTTGGAAAATCCCATGGACTTTGTCAATTGGTTGCATTAAAGTCTATTGGTAAAAACAAAGACGTTGGAGCATTATCTGTCCTGTGATCTTGGGTATACGTTAGCTGAGTGAAATCGCAAACATTAAGAAGGTGTAGAAGACCTTTTGAAGTGGTGTCTCTGTGTTCAAATTATATGTTCGGGATATATGTAAAGGGACCAGTGTATTTTAAAACTGATCTATAATTTCCTCTGATAATTCCATGAGACTTTGTATTCAGAGTCTGATTATTGTACAGATTTGATAACCATATCAAAATAATTTTACGTGGTTTCATAAATATTATGGCATTCACCTCCAAAAGGTTTTAGTTACTAATGCAAACAATATATCACCCGCCATTAGTGACCAATTGGAGAATGCAATTATGTCTAGCATTATATATCAGTTACTTATGTTCATTAAAGCTGTGACCTTTGTGATGACGCTCGTTCTGTACTATGGTGTGTATTTAACCCCTTGATCGCGGCGGTAATTCCGCCGCGGCGCTGGGGCACAAGGGGGGCCGCGCGGCGCCGCCATGCTGGTGAAGGAACCACTCCGTCACCAGCCACGGACGCGCTGTGCTTGTGACGGAGTGGTTCCGTCACGGCCCCGCCCGCTCAATGGAACGCTCAACGCAGGCGCGTAAATAATGCCGCGCAGGTGCGGTGGCGGGGCCTTGACGGAACCACTCCGTCATTAGCACAGCCCACCCGTGGCTGGTGACGGAGTGGTTCCGTCACCAGCGTCCAAGGGGTTAACGAAACTTTGACCAACATTTGTAAGAAAATGGCAGCCATATTGAAGTGGTTAATTCTAGTTATAATTTATAAAAAGAGTTAGCTTATGAATTCCCTTATAAGATTTGTACCTGTAAAGGTTGGCCACATTTATACTATATGTCTACTATTACTGGGATGTCTTTACTCCATCTAACTTAAAAATCCTTTTCATTCTTGTGGGCATAGGGTTTTGCGTTAAGCAAAAAATATTTCAAAATTAGCCAATACCTGATAAGTAATATCATATAGTAACTCACCTGCTCAACCCATTTTAGGAAACGTTTGAAACAGGCCATCTATCCGCAACACTATGCGAAACCCTACTGATTACACTGATTACGCTGATTAAATGGGTCAAGGCGCCAACAAGGTACAGTTCCCTTTAGGGTTTTGTCACATATCAATATTGTTAATAAATTTCTAACTGAACTATTAGCCAGTAGGCTACTCCCTCCATTGTTGGCTGACGTGTTTACTTGCCAATGGTGATTCTTTCTTGGGAAAGCAACTATTCAGTCTTCACCCGATCACGTGGTCGGACCACTTTCCTATATTCTTTACATGGTCCGCCTTGAGCCAACGGCAATCAGTCAACTGCCACCGCCCCCCCACGGCCCGGAAGTTGGATGCTGGTCTTCTCGGCGCCCATCTGGAGGCCTCTCACCCTACCCTCCTAGGTGATCTGCAGGACAATCTCACTACATTCTCTAGCTGGATTAATGGTTCAGTGAGTGCCCTTTCGACACCGGCTCCCTGCAAACTGGGGAGAGAGACCCCCTCTAAGCCTTGGTTCACCCCGGAGCTTAAGGCTCTCAAGCATGCCTGCAAGGTGTTGGAGAGAGTGTGGCGGATCAGCGGCTATTGCCTCACTGCCAAGCTGGCTCTTAGAGTTAAACAAAAAACCTATTACTCAGCCATCGCCATGGCTAAGGGCCAACATTTTGCTACTCACATTGACCGGGCGAATAACCATTCCAAGGAAATTTTCGCCATCGTGCAGAGCTTTGTAACGCCTCGCGCCCAGGAGCTGGTGGTCCCCCCCCTCGGACACCTGGTGCAACACCTTGGCAAAACACTTTAGGGATAAAATTATGGACATTCAAGAATCTTTCCTGGAAAACCTTAAGCCGACCCAGACTGCTCCATCGGGCGGCTCGGAGAGGGCTTTGGTCCATTCTCTTTTGGCTTTTAACCCTATTGACCCACTGGCCTCCCGCCGAATCCTAGGAGCACTGAAATCAGGGTCCCCTAAGGATCCTTGAGCGGCTAGGTTGCTGGCCGAGCTGTCCGATGTGATTAATCCAGAAGTTAACCTTCTGGTTAATCAGTCGCTCCGCGATGCCTGTGTTCCGCTTTCCTGGAAGCAGGCTCTCATACTGCCCCTCCTCAAGAAGCCCACCTTAGATCCGTCGGTTCCCGCCAATTACCGGCCTATTTCGCTCCTGCCTAGTCTGGCGAAGGTCTGCGGAAAAGCAGTTACCTCTCAGCTTACCAACTTTGTGGAGAAGGAGGGTTTGCTGCACCCGGCACAATCGGGGTTCCGTGCTTCTTATAGCACGGAGTCAGCCTTGCTGGAGGTGGCGGAAGCTATACGGGACTGTTTGGATGCCGGCGGGCGAGCAGCCTTGGTGATGCTGGATCTCCCGGCGGCATTCGATACGGTGCCCCACTCTCTCCTGCTTGACCGTCTCACTGCTATTGGCATTGTAGGCTCAGCCTGGAGCTGGCTTAGATCCTTTTTGGAGGACAGGTTACAGCAAGTTTGGCTGCCCCTTGCTCTTTGGCGCCTATGTCCCTATCCACCGGCGTCCCGCAAGGCTCCTCACTTAGCCCCCTACTGTTCAACATCTACGTGACTCCCCTGGTTTATCTGGCGGAGTCATTGGGGGCTAAGGTGATGGCCTACGCGGACGACACACAGCTGTTGTTCTCCTGGAAGCGTGGTGAGGACTCGGTCAGCTCGGCGCAGCACTGTTTGGCAGCTGTGTTCCGCTGGCTGGCTAATGCACAGCTAAAGTGCAACGAAGAGAAATCGGAGGTTCACTTGATTGGCACGTTTCCGGTGGACTTCAGAGCTAGGCTGTGGCCGCCTGACTTCCTGCCCCCTTTATACAATAATGGCCTCACAAAAAATTTGGGGGGCTGGTTTGAGGAAAATTTAAACTTTGCCGCACATGTGAAGAAGCTAACAGGGACATGTTTTGGCACGCTAAGAATTCTGAGGAAATTCCTTCCCCTCTTGCCAGCCCGTGCTAAAGAGACGGTTGTCCGGGCGCTGATCCTCTCTCGCCTGGACTATGCCAACGCTCTCCTGCTAGGATGCCCTGGCTATCTGACCAGGAAGCTGCAGGTAGTCCAGAATGCGGCAGCGAGACTGCTCCTGGGACTTTCTACCAGGCAGAGCGTGCGGTTCCATCTTCGTCATCTGCACTGGCTCCCAGTTGAGTCCCGTCTCAAATTCAAAATGCTGTCCATTGTCCAACGGGCTGTGTATGGACTGGGCCCACACTAACTTCAGAAGCGATTTGCCTTTTATAGACCTTCTAGGCAACTGCGGTCCTCTGACCAACTCCTGATTCAGAACCCTCGGTTCTGTCGCCACAGGCTGGGTGGCTGCTCTTTCACCCATAAAGCAGGTCTTGCCTGGAATGAGCTCCCTTTGGCCCTTCGGAGGGTACCGGACCCGGTTGTTTTTAAGAAGAAGCTAAAAACGTTGCTTTTTTGAGGGTTTTTGTTTTTTTCTTCCTGTCTCTCCTCTGATAGTTATGTTCGTTTTTTTTTCTTGAATTCTTATGTGGGGGGCTTTCTTGGAAATCAGCGCCGGGATACTTTGAGTAGCCGTTCGCTTTACAAATATAGTATAACATAACATAACTCCATATTTGGTTTACTACATCACCATAATGCATAGATGGCCATCAGCAGTGTTTCTGGATGCTGCTAAAGTATTCAGTTCCATTAACTAGACATTTGTTTGAAGTATTAATTGGTATTAATGTGAGCTCTATTTTTATTAAATAGGAGGAACTGCTCTTCACCACCCCAATGGCTATGCTACTAGTAAACCACTTCTTATCGCACCTAAGTAGGCTTCAGTGCTGTATGAGAGAGGGATATCCACTCTGCAATTGTCTGCTGTTTGCAAGGAACCCATAGCATGTATGCTATATCAGCACTATTTGCTCAGAAGCCTTTGTTTTATGACATTGAGCATCCTTGTATCCCTTTTATGCCGACAACTTTGTCCTTATGTGTAAAAAATAATTTTAAAAAACATCCAGTCATAAACTTACCCATTGACTGTCATGATTTCTACAGGTAAATGAGCTATATTTAAATGGACAACCATGATTTCCCATTTCATGAGGGTGGACCTTACATACTGGAACCTATACTCTACTGTAACTGCACCCAGGTACAGTTTTCATATTAATTCGCCAATCCATTCCTATTCTGCAACAGCTGGTAGAAATTGATATAGCTGACTGCATGCCTTTGTAAACTTCCTCAGTCAGACTGTACTTAGCTGCTAAATGCACTGGGACATTTCAAATGCACTCTCCTCTTCCTCCTACTACTGTGTAACCTAAGGGTAACCTCCAGATTAGAGATGAGATGATCAACACACTGGGTAAATTATTTCTAATAAGCAGGATACCATTCTCTCTTAAATCTCGCTCAAAATATGGAACGACCTCCCACAACACATCAGAGCCTCTTCCTAGCTACGTGAGTTTCGCAAGAAAGTGAAGCCTGGCTCTTCGAATAATTCTGTGGGGACCACATGCCTACAAGCCTGCACAAGCGCCTGGATACCCTTGTGGGTGATTAGTGCGCTCTACAAATTGACGTGAAATAACCAGTATTGCTGTTCCACACCAAAGAGGTTATCTGTGAATGGCTGGCATTGAGCCATATATGACATATTTTTGCACTGAGTATACTGCACCCCTGCCGGCCTAAAATGGTTCAAGATCTCCCCCTGATGCTAACTTTTTTTTGCAGATGCACTGAGACTTGTTTCTTGCAGCTAAAGTGGGAGTGTCCCCCACTGGCTGCATTTTGAACATACGTCTTTATGGTCTTGACAACTTTGAGTTAAAGGCTGAGTCAGACTCACTTCTTGCAGTACTAGGATGCTCGCAGGGTGGTGAATCATACACACCTCTTTTAAGAAAAGTAAAGTTCCAATCTTGATATCAAATTCAACAGTGTGATGCATGCAGATCAGGTATTGCTCACTGATCCACGAGCGTTAATGAAGTATCAAATAATTGCCACCCCATGGGCGTCGGCCCATCCAGTGCACTGCTCTATATCCAGTACCTGGAGTAATCCAGTTCAAAACGTTAAACAAGTTGATTGCAGAAATTGAATTTATTCTATTTATTAAATTCCTCTTTATACATGTGTTGCCACATGGTCTGGAGAATGTACATACTGGTACCAGGTGGATGCCCTTTGATTGCCTAAAGTCAAGACCACCTGCATCCCTTCAAGACTGACTGCAACTAGGACGCTACCTTTTTTCAAGAGGCCCTATGTGTAGGCAGTATCAAATTTCTAACATTATCACTCTCTTATCTCCTAATTACACATTAAACTAGGGAGCAGTTGTGCCCCAGAAAAGTGAAAATCTCTACTGGTAAAGCCCTTTACATTCAATTGTCTCAGTGTCTGCTGGGCAGTAAGAAAAACATGATTGTTATGTTTGAGGCATGTGACCTGTAGATCACATGCTTTGCATAGTCCTGCCATCTAGTGTTGGGTCCGGATGTTTGCAAGTCATTTTTCTTCGAAGTCTTTCCAGTCACGAGGTAGGTATCTCCTCCTTTCGGTGATGGTGCACATGGGCATTAACTCCATAGTTATATTGTTTTTTTCCGCCATCGGGTTCGGACGTGTATTGCTGCGCTCCGGTTTGAAACAGCTTCTTCAGGTTCCCCCCTGGTGCACAATCCACTCTACCCGGGTCGGTATGGTTTTGAGTGCGCATACGACTTCTCTGCGTATCGTATCCGTTGAGGAAAACCTCTATTTCGATCAAAGATCTTTGGGAAGGCCATCTGGCCTAACTGCGTTGGTCCACTACGATGGAACAGACTTCATTCAAATTCTGCCCTGGGTGCCGTGCCGTGCCAAGTATTTGCGCACCGACTCGCAAGAAGTGTGCAACTTGTGCTTGTCTCTGGAGCACAATAACAGAACTGCGATGCGTGCAAATCGTTCCGATCGAAGAAAACGCTCTGTGATCGTTGGGCTCTACGTCGCGAGATGCAAATACACGCTGAACATCTTCAGCGAAGGATCCGAGCACAAATTAGATGCTCAGGGGGCCGAGGAAGAACAAGAGGAACTTGTCTCCATTCCGGAATCGAGATTGAAGAAAACTTGCCACGAGGTCAACGTCCCATGAGTACCGAACGCCCCCTTGACTCAAACTCCAATTCAGCTGAAACAAAAGGCTCCAGTCACAGCCCACCTTCGGGCCACGGTTGGCATCGAGAAGACGTTTCAGACACCTCCCGCCCTCTGGCTTGGCATGAAACACAGCACTAAGCCTTCCGGCTCGGAATAGAGTCGGCCAAAGTCTGGCACCAAGCCGAAGGCTTCAGGTTTGAAGCCGAAGAACTCTTCAGAGCTGAAATCCTTGACTCCAAAATCCATACCTCCTTCGGCACCAAAACTTTACCCGCCGAAAACAGATTCCTCCTCGACACCAAAATCCTTTAAATTGTCTGGCTTCAATAAGGGAGCAAATTTTGACTTGACTTTAAAGACAGACTCTAAAGGTACAGTTTTCTCTGTATGAGTTCATCGCATAGATCTTTAATTCCATAATTCTATCTTTAGCAGTGCTTTCAACAAACTATAACATACTCATCTTGGATGGTAACTTCAGAGATGATAGCTTTAGAAAACTGACATTAGTTTATGCATAATGCCTGGAGAGAATTATTTTTTATTTCAGTCTTCTGACAGAATTAAGGATATCAATTCTGCTTTCAAATGTATTCATATGTTGTCTGGGGCAAAAGGATAGACCCTTACTTATTCATTCTTCCTCATTCACACTTATATAGCTGAATATTCACTACTCGTTTTTAAGACCTTTGTTCCACAAGTGCATCTATAGTTTTGTTTTTTCACTCTTGTTTTTTTCTAGACTTTACTCTGGCTGCCTCTATTACTGTGCTGTCTGTTTCCCTGGCTACTGTTCATTAGCATTTTTTAGGGCGAGCCTAGATCAGCGCATACGCTGCTTGCTCTACTTTAGTAAGTGGGTTTTCAAAGTGCTACCCACCGGCTTTTGCTGGCCTAATGCTTGCGTTTACGTGAACGTGCACAGCTGCCCGCTATCAGCACCCGAGGCGCCATCTGGAGCGTGATTGCTTTCACTTTTGGCGCTGCTGCGCTCGCACCACTCGCGTGTTTGCCATTTTTCTTGCTTCTGCGAACTGTAAGCACATGACCCCCTTCACCAATAAGCGGCATCCCATTTACGGAGCTTGCGAATCTGATTCTGCCACCTCAAAGATGTGCGCTCGTAATCAAACACCCATTCTGCTCTTCTGGTATGAAGAGGTACACGATAAATGATGGCGGCTTGCAGTGTAACGTGAGCGTGCAGACGAAGAACTGTAATTATTTATCTTTTGCAGTTGTTTACAGTGCGAACTCGACCCAAAAATGTCAGGGAGTTGGAGCGCCAGTTGCATTACAGAAGGACGGTGCATACATTATTTGGAGCACGGGGAGATTAAGTGATTTGCCCAGGATCATGGGATGTTTCACCCTTTCGCCAGACTCTAACCTGGCTTCCCATCTACAAAGTCATCCCTCTAGCCCTAAAGCCACATCCTCTCTATGGAAGTACAATACCTCTGCCCCTTGTTACCAATTTTGGTATTAATACCAACATTTCCAATGCAAGTGGGAGACTTCCAATTTTCTGAGCCAAACTTGTGTTAATTTTAACTGCCTTCCATTTACTGTGGCTTCTAGTTACTAGCTGCTGAGGTTAAATTCATAGCTGCGAAGGTTTCAGATTGCCTTGTGTGATGTCTTCCTAACTTTCTGTGTAATTATTAGGGAATTGCTGTTGCAGTTTTATATAGTTCAAACTGGATCTCAAGATATTGGACCGCTTTACATGAGTACCAGTGATGTTACCGGGCCCGGTTCCCCAGCTCCGAAGTCGGCAGCTCTGGCCCTTACGCCATATCCACTCTCCTCATTTCAGTGACTGACTGACACTTTCTCCTGAGCAAAATCAAGCAATGAAGACAAGGGAAACAAATATCATACCATTTGAGCAACGTGAAACTCTAAGAAGATCTGGAAATTGCAGGCATGTGTAACATTAACCACAGCCTCGGGACACAGTGGCTGGACCACAGCAGTTTCTTCTTTTGACTTGCTTGCAGGATAAATAGCCTGGGGAAAATTATTCAAATTGTAGTAGGCAAGGCCCAGCAGTGAAGGTCTATTCTACGCAACACAAAAGAAGCTCAGGCAAAACACATTGGTCTCTCTTCAGCCAGTGCAACCCTGGAGATATAGAGAGATATAGAGAGATATAGAGTGATATAGAGTGATATAGAGTGATATAGAGAGATATAGAGAGATATAGAGAGATATAGAGTGATATAGAGTGATATAGAGAGATATAGAGAGATATAGAGAGATATAGAGAGATATAGAGAGATATAGAGAGATATAGAGAGATATAGAGAGATATAGAGAGATATAGAGAGATATAGAGAGATATAGAGAGATATAGAGAGATATAGAGTGATATAGAGTGATATAGAGTGATATAGAGAGATATAGAGAGATATAGAGAGATATAGAGTGATATAGAGTGATATAGAGAGATATAGAGAGATATAGAGAGATATAGAGAGATATAGAGAGATATAGAGAGATATAGAGAGATATAGAGAGAGATATATATATATATCTATCCACCCCCACCCTGAGCCCGGTCGTGAGGGGTGTCGGGGGTGAAACCAAGTACAGAAGATGATCGGTGGCTCTCTCCATCCCTCCCTTATTTTAGTTCAGAGATAAGCGGGAAAGAAAGAGAGAGAAGGGAGAACAGAACAAGTATTGGCATAGCCAATAGGTCTCGCCATTGGGATCTTATAAGTGTTTAGCCATGCAACAGTTACAATTGTTGCACCAAGGATATTGTGCTGGATAACTAAACACTTTTAAGGTCCCCAAGAGAAGACGCATTGGCTATGCCAATGCTTGTTGTTTCTGGCAGCTAGTGTCCAGTTCTTTAATCGCACTTATTTTAATTCATCAGAAATAGATGAGCCCTTTCTGTTCACAGAACTTTCCCCCTCTTCTACTAGTATCTGTTTCAGAAAAATGTATTTTGTTTGAAGTTCACATAACAATGGACGCTAATTGTAATTAGAATGTTTAGTTTTGCCTTTCATTAATAAATTGTTGATAAAACAGTGTACAATAGTGAAGGCCAGGGGTATAAGGGATTCTGTGGCTGAAACATTATCACATAACTATGTATTTACCGCTTTTGCAATGTAATTTGCAGATTTAAAATTTTTTTTTATTTCTTGCTAAAATGGATGATAATAATTCTGCCAGAGAATGTGTTGCATAATTTGCATTTATGGCCACATAATGTAGGTCATGCCATATAATTTGGTCTTCCATTTTAAATAATATCCAGTAGTCCCAACAGTGGTAAACTTCGGCAGAGTGTTATGGGCGCTATTATTGTGAAATACGTATTTCACAAGGAAATGTGAAATATTTCTCATATTTCATGATTTCTCATATTTCATGATTTACTGTAAAATATATATTTTTTTATATTACTGCATTTTGTGCAGTAAGGCCAGCCACCGTATATAGAATACAAACTAATAGCCATGTAGTGCGGGCCTTATTGCCATCTTGGGGTCCATAGACATTTATAAACCATGTGGTCAAAGGTTAGAGGGTTTCAGGATTAGAGAGGGCCACAGAAAAATAACCTTTGTATTTTAGCTAGCCTTCATCGCTGCCTGCTTTCAAAATTATTCTTAAAACATATACTCTGAAGATTGCCAATAACCAAGTATACTTATTCCTTTATTGTATATCATGTCAAAACTCAACTTTCTGCAGCCTCAAGCTCTGGCTCTAACTGCCAATGACAACCCACATAATATTAACGTAGAAGTCGCGTGGTGTGGAGCTTTACCTATATGCTTTCCAAGGTCAGACGAGTTTTTTGTTTGTTGCTAAACTCGTATTCTTTTATCACTTAAAGGTCCTTTTTTATGAGCACCCTTCGGGGAAAAATCCTTGCATTGACATGTTTTTGCCTCTTTGATGTAAGTTGATTTTGCATACACTCTCCATACTATCTCTCATCCTACAGTACTTCCACATTCCTTCTACACTCTTCGCATCCATGCACATTCTGAATCCTTTTTTTGGCATCCAAAAGATTGTGAATAACAACCAAATCTTTATTCACATTGTAGAAGGTCCAGACAGGCCTTTTATTTCATCAGGCATTTTTGCGGTGGGCTGGGGCCCTTGGAGGTCGGTTTTGAAAGCCCAAGCTCTTCCTGAGGCTTCTTTCACTTTCCCAGCTTCTAGAGGTTAATTGCATCATGCACTAGAGGCTACAAGAGCGAGAGAAAGAAAGGGGGCGAGGGGAAGTTAGGGAGAAAGCGATCGAGGAAGAGGAGAGAAAAGGCGAGCAAAGGCGAACATAAAAGGATGGATGGCACAAGGAGACAGAGGGATATGGGTTGTTTGAGCATTTTTGCCAGGGCTATGTTTGCTTTCCCTGTCCTGCCATGCATTGCAGCTATTTACATGAGGATCATCATCTTTGTTATACCACCATACTGCCCACTTAGTCAGTGAATTGGATAAATATCGCAAAAAATGATCTAGAAAATCCATGATTCCAGAATTGTTAGGCTCAAGGGGCTGTCTTGAAATCCAATCTCTAAAGATAAGTTTGCACTTGGGTGTTCCAGATAAACAGCAAATAATTTTCTTGATCAAACTTGATATTTAATTTGATTGCTAACATTTTAAGACGATGTCCTGACTGAAGTTCATAAATACATGGCTTTTAATAAGGGGTAAATGGTCCTCGCAATAGAGAGAGTGGAAGTTGGACAGTAGTAATGCATAAAAAAACAAAAAAGAAAATGATAGGTGGCATGCTTAAATCTCAGCCTCTAGCAATTAGGGCAACATTCTGGTTTGTTTTTTCTCAGAAGACCTACAAACACATTCCTGCGAGCATACATCATAACGCAGCCTCTTTTTTAAAAATGTGACTTTCCAAGATGGCGTGCCCCAATCCTGTAACAGCAAATTAGAAAAATATCTGTAAAAGCACATTAAAAAAATAAGTAGCACTGTGTCAAATTGCAACTGCCGGCCCTCGAAAAAAGATTTAAACAATATACTTCTTCGAAAAAGAAAACGAAGGGATGAGGCATGGGACACAGTTTAATAGCTGTGGTTGGGTGGGGGTTGGATGGTGGAGCAACACTGAGAGATGAAGGTATTTGAGGAGGAAGCTGCACAAAAGGAAAAAAGAGCACAATGGCTCATGTGCTCGTAATTCTGTCAGTAGACTGAAATAAAACGTAATTATCCGCTGGCATTATGCCTAAACTAATGCCAGAGTTTTCTAAAGCTATACTCTCTGAATTTACCATCCAAGATTTGTTTGATATACAGTTTGTTGAAAGCCCTGCTAAAGATCGAATAAGAAAAAAGTAGTTTTCTGAGTGCAAGTTGTGGAAAGACATTATCATCCAACCAGGACATAGTAAAGAAGAAATGCTTCAGAGCTGTCCAATAAGTGTGCTCAAAGCTTACTATATATTTTAATGTATTGAAGACAATAGATCTTCAGCAAAAGGCAGCTAAAGCTGTCTGGCAATACTTGGAAAACGACAGATGAAATGCTTCAATTAATCTTAGGCACTCGTAATTAATCGGGACCCATTCTAATCTATAGTTTTTTCCCCCACAGTGCCATGCTTGACTGAAACAAGCCATGTGCAAATCTCTGTTATTTCTTTATGTTGTGTGAAAGAGAGCACATGACGGATATGATATGATGGTGTAGAAGGGGGCAACACTAGAATAGCTTTGCGGGTCATAGTACTCTTTACAAATACACATAATATAGCAGAAAGGTCTGAGGGGGAAAAACAAGGTATTACTACTGTATTTAAGTTGGCTGAGCTGAGGCAGAATCTTGAAGCCAATTTCATATGCCAGAAAAGAGTAAATCAACGCAAGCAAAATGCTTTCAATATTACTCAGTTGCTATAAGGAGGGATTTGATAGTGCTAAGGAGTACTTTGTAACAGCAGTTTATTTGGATTAAGTAATGATTGTTTCCCTGTGCTGATGCCTTCCCACAGGTGTTTGGGGGAAAAGTAAAGAAACCTGGAAAGCGAGGTCGGAAACCTGCCAAGATTGACCTGAAGGCCAAACTTGAGAGAAGTCGACAGAGTGCCAGAGAATGCCGGGCGAGGAAGAAACTGAGATATCAATACCTGGAAGAGCTGGTTTCTAGTCGCGAAAGAGCCATCTGTGCTCTGAGAGAAGAGCTAGAAATGGTATGTTCTTCAATCTCTGCCTATCCTGTCAGCTAATAACACATCGTGTGTAATTGTAAAGTGAATGTTGCCCCCTTGGGGCATTTTGCCACCAAATAACAGATGTCTAATGCATCACATGATTTTATGTATTCTTTCTGTTGAATTGTGTTTCTTATGTCGTCACACATTGTTGCATACATCCATATATTTCCACTTAACACACTCTGCCTTGTCATATGAGCGACTACTATTGTTCTCCCAGAACGTTGACACTGGGTATTAAAGGTCTATGAAGACTTGAGAAGGTGTGTACAGTAATAGCAAGGTGGAATTCTTTTTGAATTTCAAATTAACAGGGTACTAAAAGCATATACAATAAAAGAAGCTAAGTTTGGGCAAACTGAACCCAGGTAGGTTTGTTAAACTGATCAGAGAAAGGTATACAAACTGTAATTAGATGGAAGTGTTCAGGAGAGAACTGGAGACATTTAGAAGAGAAACACCTGCATGTGGTACTGCTGAAAAGGAAGTTAAAGCAATTGGAGGTTGGTAGCATTTTACTTGAATTATGGAACATCTACATTAATTTTGGGGTTTGAACTTTGGGTACAAAATACTAGAGTTTATATTTCATTTGAGGGAAAAAGGAGCTGGAGATGGGGATGAAGATATGACAGCCTTTATGAAAGCTGCCCATGTTGAGAAGATGAGGAATCAGAGGTGGCAACTATTTAGATGAACGTTTAGTCTTTTAATCCTAAGTAATGTGTGTGGTAGGCACTATTTTACAAAAGAAGTACTTTTTATAACTGCTGGGTATGTAACCTAGGATCAACTGGCACAGCAAGTAGTATAACATTTTGACCCAAGTGGAATGATGTGGAATGTGCTGAGTATGCTAGTAGGTTGGATACTTTATTAAAAATGATAAGATGCGAGGCGTGGCTAGCGGCCGAGTAAGATGGCTGCTGAGTGAAGGAGCTCCGGGAAGCCGTAGATTTCCACGTCAATTCGGCCAATTATCCGATGAACAGATATATCCCAGGGGCCTGCGCTGGGGCCCAGGACTGAGCGGCGGCGGTAGGCGCAACTCCGGTTGACATCCGACACCGGGTTCCTTCGCCACCAGACGACGAGCCACAGCGGCCTACATCCTGCGCAGCAACCGGGGCATAAATTACTGGGTGATCCCGGTGCATGACGCACAGACCGCGGATTGGAGTGCACAGTGAAGGAGGCTCTGGGAGCACCCCGAGTCCCAACGGGAGGAGGCGCGACCCACGAGTGCACCGAGGAGCTGGTGACTGCCCACAACACAGGGGCAGCAACGAATGGGGCGGCAGAGGCGAGGTGAGGCCTTGTGACTGGGGCAGAGCCGGGGACTATATTACGAGAGGGCCGCGCCGGCTGCGGGGCCCGGGAGCGTGGAGGCCCACGCACTAGTGAACTCTGAGAGGGCACACATCAGTGCCGGTGGGAGACTACGAGGCACCGGCCCCCCTCTAACTACCCATCCATGAAGCAAACCCCGGCACTATAAGAGACCCTGGGAGCCCGAGCGGCCCGGCAACACGTAGCTGGGGCGGAGCGCACTCTTGGTCAATGGACACATGGTTAACGCCGGTGGCTGTGAGTTGCGCCGGAGATACTAACAGGCAGTCAGTCACTGGCCCTCCCGCCGACACTGCGCACCTAGATAAGCCCTAGCAGAACTTGCCATATCGAGTAGGGGGCCCCTAATAATCTGCGGACCACAGGGACCAAGAGCCCGAGTGAGACGGCAACACCGAATAGAGGCTTACCTTGGCAACATCAAGCGACACCATGGCAGGCAGGGGCCCGCGGACTCAGAACACACAATCCAGACTGAACAAATATGCCTATGGCAAAGACTTTCCGCCACTTCCTGAGGGACGCAACGCCTCAGGGAAGGCTGCAGAGGGTGATAGGTCCAAGAAAGTCACAGAAGTCGAACAAGTCACCAAAACTTTGGTGACAGACACAGTTGCACTGCAGAAGGCGGTGTCCCGACAATGACAATAAGTTGCTGACGGAAAGGCTTGACGACCAAGAAGGGCGCTCTCGCAGAAACAACGTTCGCATTCTGGGAATTCCAGAGAATGAAGGCGCTCCTGCAATGGATCTCTATGTTGAAGACTTGATCAAGACACGGCCCATAGAGGCCCGGGCGGCAAACCCAAACCGGGGGCACCCCCTATACCGGTGCTCCCCCACCTGGTCAACTTCCGCGATAGGGACGCCATCTTACAAACTGCGAGAGTCTCCCCACCGATTCGAATCCAAAACTCAACGGTCTCCTTTTTTACGGACTACACTGCAGCGGTCTCACGGCGCAGACGAAGTTTCCTGGAGGTCAAAAAAGCATTAAGGGCTCAGGAGCTACCATATTCAATGTTATTCCCTGCAAAACTTAGGGTGGTGGCGGAGGGCAAGACGTGGTTTTTCAAAACGCCGGAAGAGGCGCACGACTGGCTTGAAGGGTGGCAATGAGTGGACAGGCCGCGCCGCGGAAATAGAAGTCCCCGCCGAAAGGACGAGAATACTGATACCGGCAGCCAAGATCCACAACAATCCGACCCTGACTGCTCGCAACAGTCAGAAGCAGACGATCTGGGCCATGGCTAGAACTACCAGTAAAACAACCGGGCACTAGGCGCCCATGTAGGAAAGAGCCACAGACACGCCGACTTTGGACACTGGACTGACGCAGGCTCTGGAAGGAAGGGAAGGGCTGCGCTTCCCCTTGGACTTCTTACCCACGTCAAGCAAGTACACTGTTCAGGGCTGAGATGAAGCACTCTACTGAGTTGGGGTGGCGGGCGGTTTCGAGTCCGTCAGGCAGGGAGGCAGGGTGGGAAAGTGAGATATGGGGTGGGGAAATTTGGGTTCAGATTGTTTTTGTTTTAGTTTGTAATGGTCCGAATGACAAAGCACACTGCCTTCTGGCTGGCAGGTCTCCGCATAACATGGTCAGGAAACAGATTATGCTCCGCAAGCACCGACTCCATGGCAACACATACCCCAGCTGACCACGCCCAGGGCGCAACCCCTGAAGCTCAGCTGACCCCCCTCACGCTCTTAACTTGGAATGTCCATGGGCTAGGGGGCACAATTAGGAGGGAACTGGTACTACAGGCCTTGAAACGTCAGGCCACGTTGGTGCTCTTGCAGGAAACACATCTCACGGGAACGGCATGTAAGGCACTAGACAGATGGGGGTATAATATGGTGGTGCACTCCGAATTCTCGACGGGCTCCAGGGTAACAGGCATCCTGGTGCGTAAAAATTCTTCCTTTATAATACTCCAAACCAGGAAAGATGATCAGGGTAGATTTGCAGCACTACAGGGTAAATGGGAAGGAAGGCTTATCAACGTGATATCTGTATACATCCCCCCGGCGCTCCATGCGGCGGCGCTCCCAGCACTTAGCGACTTTCTACTCACACTACCGGAAGGGGACCTTATTATTGGGGGGGACTTCAATGCCATAATGGACGCTAACCTAGATAGATATCCAGCCAAGACACAGACACCTGGGGTCGCTCGGTTGCAGAGCTTCGCAGAGGCACTGGGACTTATCGTCTGGAGACATGGCCATCCCGCAGCACACCAATACACGTTCCACTCTAATGCACACAACAGTCTGTCTAGAATAGACTATTTCCTAACATTAGGCACCACCCTGCAGAATGTTGTAGATATTGTGATCAAACCCAGGGGCATATCCAACCACGCACCGATTGTATTGACCTTCTCCTACCACCATACGTCCCGGTGGAGAATTGACCCTATATACCTAAAAGTCCCAAAAATTCAAAAAGAACTCCGCAAAGCCACAAAATACTTTTTTGCGGAAAACGCTGCATCTGTTAATTCCCCGTCAGTGGTTTGGGAAGCCTACAAAACTGTCATTAGGGGTCAAGCAATAGTATCCATCACAGGGCATAAGCGAGAAAAACAGAAAGAGCTAACGGACTTGGAGCTAGACTTGCACTCGGCCAAAACAGATCACTCGGCAGACCCTACACCTGACACAGCGCACATTCTACACCTCAAACAGCAACTATACAGGAATTATCTGCGAAAACGAAACAGTGTCTAAGCTTACGGCAACCAGGCATAGGATATGTGATGTAGGGGACAAGGCAGGGAAACTACTGGCGTGGTTGGACAGGCGTTAGACGAGTACTAGGGGCATAGTGCACATACGGACAGCGGAGGGACGGCTCACGATGGACCCCCGGACCATAGTAAGTACACTAGCAGGGCATTTCCGAGAGGTTTACACGTCGACATCGGAGATATCAGAGGCTGAGGCCGCGGCAGCCATAACTCATATAGAAATGCCCAGGCTCTCACAGGAGGCTTCTCTGGAACTGGAGGCGGATCTTACAGAGGACATGTTGCAAGTTGCAATCCGTTCGCTGCAGTCAGGCTATTCAATGGGACCCAACGGGATCCCGATAGAACTGTACAAACAAATGGCGGAAATGATTAGTCCATACTTACTGAAGATGTACACTGACAGTCTCGAGAAAGGCGAGCTGCCGCTGGACCAACGGCTGGCCACAATAGTGGCTATCCTGAAGCCCGGTAAGCCCCCGTCCGAATGCAGCTCCTACCGCCCAATATCTCTGCTAAATGCGGAGGCTAAAATTCTGGCCAAATTACTAGCGAACAGATTGATGGCACACCTCCCACACTTAATCCACCCGGACCAATTCGGCTTCATGCCAAATAGAAACACCGCACTAAACCTCAGGCGCTTGCAGGGAGCACTGGCTAAGGCACCATCCCTGTCAGAGCCGGCAGTTATCATATCCCTGGATGCGAGGATGGCTTTTGATATGGTGGAATGGAATTACCTCTTTGCGGTCCTTCCACATTTGGGGTTTGACACAAAGTTTTGCGCGTGGATCTGTCTCCTTTACACAGGGCCCCAGGCATATGTGACAGCTAATGGGCACCTATCGGATGCTATACCGCTGGCGAGAAGGACGCGCCAGGGATGCCCCCTGTCGCCGCTCCTTTTCGCGCTAGTATTATAACCCCTTGCGACGTGGATTAGAGGAGCTCCATTATTAAAAGGCATCCGATGGGAGGAAGGGTGGGAGGACCGTCTTTTCCCTGTATGCTGATGATATTCTGGTGTACCTCACAGATCCCGAAAACTCCGTACCGGTGCTCTTTAAGACATGTGACAGCTTCGGAAGGATCTCGGGGTACACTATAAATTGGTCAAAGTCGGTCCTATATGTACTACAGGGCCCCGCACCACAGCTCCCAGTCCGTTGCCCACTTGTAATCTCGCAGGATTCCTTTAAATACCTAGGCATACACATCACGACTGACACTACAGATTTCTTCTCCAAAAACCTGGCACCCCCCTGGAGCGTCTAAAGAGAGACGTGGTGCATTGGAATCCCTTCCCCTGACACTGTTGTGGAAGGCGGGGCACTGTACAAAATGATGGCCTTGCCTCGGTTTTTGTATGCTCTCAAACACGCTGATCCAGTGCCATTAAAATACTTTAAACAAATAGCGCAGGTGTCCACACTTCTTTGGGGTAATAGGCCGGCGCAAATAGCACAAACGAAATTGCACCGAAGCTGGTATGATGGAGGAATAGCACTCCCCAATATCCTGTTGTATTACTGGGCGGCACACCTTAAGGTCATTAATCAATGGAAACATCATGTATAGATGGGAAGCACACCGTTTTTTAAACCAATTTTCCTCTTGTTTTCAACGTCCAGATCCATTTTTTCCATGTTTTGCGTGCTTTAACACCGGTGACGTGCCTTAATCAATGGATACACGCTTCACAGGCCGACCCAGCATATAGGGCAGATAGGGCTCAATTAGGAACAGGAAATATGCTCGCAGTCCTGTATAAGAAAGGGCAAGCGGCAAAACTGGTGGGCCCCACCAAACACAGGGCCATGCTATGGCACACAGCGCAGATACGGTTGGGATGGAAGGGGGTCATCACCAAACTTACCCCTCTCTGGGACACTAAGCAGTTGGGACGCCTGAGGAATAGTAAAGGATTTGAGCAATGGGACAACATAGGTATTTCCACAGAGGGGGCTCTGTGGGACAGAGGGAATAAACTGCCATTTGACCAACTCAGACGACAATATGAATTAGGCCCGACTGAGGCTTTCAGATACACACAAATACGCCACGCGTTACTTGTGGTATTGCCACAGGACACTGAAGTCCCTGAAGCTTCCCCACTGGTAGATAGACTGTTTGCAGATCACATGACAAAATGCGCCACGTCCTTCACGTATCACAAACTACTTAATAACCTGCCGGACCCTACAGTCTCACTACGGAACAGGTGGGTGGCGGACGTGGGTGACGTGGATGACACAGAAGGGCAGGAGGCCCTAGCCTCGCCCAAAGAGGTATGCATACCCGCAAGACTTAGACTGGTGCAGCTTAAGATCCTACACCGCATGTACTATACCAGAACCACTCTACACAAAATGGGTAGGGCACAACATCCATATTGCCTCAGAGGGTGTGGGGAGGAGGGATCCTTTTTCCACACATTATGGGAATGTTCAGCAATAGCGGAATATTGGCGGACTGTACTGCGAACAATATCACAGACAGTCGGAGTGTCACTTCTGCCGGAGCCGTGCAGATGCTTACTCAACATGTGGGAGCCCAATGACCTTACACGTCCTGGGCAAGCATGGATAACGTTGGGACTCATGGTAGCGAAACGGAAAATAGCACAAAAATGGGGAGCAGTAGAACTGCCTTCATTGACGACCTGGTGTAGAGATATGGACCTCGCTATGATGGCTGAAAGGACAGTCTACATCAATCGGAAATGCCCTCAGAAATGGACCAAAATATGGGCGGCATGGAATGCATACCGGGGAGACATCTGTGAGCCGATACCTGATTCTGCTGATGATAGTTCAGATGAGGAGTTTGAGAATGGGTAGGGGACATGGGTTGGGTGGACCGCCGGAGGGTCTAATTGACAATAGCCAGATTTTTGTTGGTTTTCACAGTGATGTGTAACAAAGTTTCTGCAAACTAACTGCAACATGTGATTATTTGCTTTCTGTTATTCATGCCGATGTTTTGTATGAAAACAATAAAAACAGATAAAAAAAAATAATAATAAGATGCAAAGAGGTTATGGAAAAACTGAAGGAACTGTCCCATTGTGAATGCAAGAAATCAGTGAGAAAAATCAATACGTGCCAGACCTGGCATTGACTTTAAGAAGGCGCAGAGGTTCCAAGTGCGTGTATTGTTTTCCGTCATAATTAGGAAGTAAATGGATGAGCTATTGACACCCATATTTTGGTGTTCTACAGTTAATATTGAAAGTAATCTGGGCAAATACACAGGTAGGTGTAGGGAAGCTAGATTTTCTCTGGACCTATTCAAATTTAGGTACCTGTTGTCCATCTGATGGCTTAGTGGTCCCTAAAGTTATTCACGCTTCATCCTCCTAGATTTCCAGTCATCATTCAGAACTAGGCTAAGCAAGCAGAAGGAGCCACAGAGGAAAGAGGAAGGGAAAAAAAAACATTGGTTCATGTAAAGGAGTGGATTTTTGCTCCTGACACCAAGACCGGCAATCCTGGGAACAGTTGGTTTGACAGACCAACAACGCCGCAGGCGTAAAACATTAAAGTGGTAGTAGGTATAATTGGGTCGCAAACTCCTATCTTGTAACATCTTAAACTGCTATTGTACCATACTGTTGGTGGGTTCTCAAAAACAATGCACCTTAATACTGCAAGGGGCAACAGAGAATTAAACTAAAGGATAGTTCCTAATAATATAGACTCTAGTACGTTTCACACGATTCATAGGTCCTGTGTAACCAATTTAAATATAGTATATTTGTATAGATTACAACAATCGCAATAATATTGATTGCGGTTTAATTATGTTCTTCCTAAATGCTGATGAGCAGATCAAAATCCTAATTTCGGTTGTCAGAGAGACATACCCCTTTGCTCCCCATCAACCTTATGTTGAAGCTCGTGCCCATTTTTAGTAGGCTATCTACTTATAGGATCTATTACTAAAACGGGCAAACAGATAACCACCAGCATTACATATCATGTCAATTGTTTAAAACGCCATCATAGCTCCGTACAAACTTTTTTCCATATTTGTAAATCATGATCATTTTGTTTTTCACGGTTTGGATCATATCATGGACCCATTCTTTCAGTACTGCACGATTAAGGGAACAAATCTATGAACTAAGATCATTATTGCTACTATATACTTTACCACCCTTTGGAGTTTCAACATATAATTCTTAAATAGTGATTTCTTTCCCCCCTTTTTTATTCAAACATGAAGTGCCCTGCTCCTAAACCTGTTCTCCTCAGGGTGGTCTTCACCCAAACCTTTCCCCTACTTTCCTCCTGTTGCTGAAATTTGTTTTTATTGGCCTTTGGACTCTGTTCACTTGACTAGTGCTAAAGTGCTTGTGCTCACCCCCTAAACGTGGTCAAATTGGTTTACACCCAGTTGAAACATTGAATTTACTTAAAGGTCCATAACAGCCGTACTACAGGTCCTGTAAATTAAATGCTAATAGTAGTTGTGCAGCACCTATTGTGCCACCCACTTAAGTAGCCCTTCAAAACAGGTCTCAGTTCTGCCATTACAGCCTTGGCAAAAGTCTCAGTTTGCCAAGCTTAAACTTTCCTTTTTTGATACATAGTGTCACCCCTTAGGTAGGCCCCAGCTAGCATTTAGGACAGGGGGTAGTATATTTAAAAGGTGGACATGTACTTTTAATGCTTACATGTCCTGGTAGTGAAAAATTCTTACATTCGCTTTTCACTTGTGCTAAGCCAACCGCTACCATAGCATAACATTGAGTTACTATTACATTTATTAAAGGATAACTTTTGTTTGAGAATAGTTAGAAATATCATGCTTGGTCACCAAAGAATTGTAATATAAAATTCTCTTTAATGGTAAATTCTAACTTTAAGTCACAATTCTGAAAATGCCACTTTTAGAAAGTTGTCGGTTTCTTGTCATTTGGTGCCTATTACCTGGGTCACATGACTGGACAGTTGACTTTTGTGTATTTTTCCCAGATAGTGAGTCAAACAGGGGCCTAGATTTTTGCCAGGATAGGAAGAGGGGGAGCTGTTCCCTGCTCTGCTTACGTTTCAATGGAGCTGCCTTATCACACTCACAAAGAAATTCACACCAGTGTTTTGTCTCCCTAGACTACTTGGACCCTGGGAAGGGAGGAAGGAACCGCTACAACCATATGGTGGGTGGGGAAGTACTCTGCAGATTTCTTCCACTTCAAAGCTGGCACCAGGTATAACGATAGAACCCTCAGACCAACTCTTCAGTTCACTCTTGAACCTGCGGAGACTCCTCAGGGGGACTCCAGAGGACTGCCCTGCTGCTTGAGGCCTACTTTGTACCTTGAAGAACTGCTCTGCTGGTTGAAGTTTGCCTTCTGCCCTCAAAGGACCGGCCTGCCTTGCTGCTTGAACCAAGGACTACCAGAGTGACTCCAAGGGTCAGGTGGCTGACTTCCTGTTCTGAGCTACAGGGACACAACAAGCTCTAAAGGCCTCCCTGCAACTGTCCAGCTGACCTGCTGCCCTGGACATGCCACTGGACCTGCTGGAGCCCTGCTAGCCTCTGCTGGGGTAAGTTCCTGATCCCCAGGAGGTTCCTCATCATGTCCTAGACCCTTGGATGGCTTCAGTTGAGCTCCTCCTGTGAAGAAAGGGAGACATTTTGAAGTTTTGGGCTCTTTGCGACCACAGATGGCCTGTTTGCGCCCCGATGTTGCTGCCCACGACTAACTCCAAAGCGAACCCTACAGCGACTGCCAGCGACAACCGTCTTCGCCACATCTGCTCTTTGTACTATAGCGACCTCAGGCTACGGTGACCACCAACGCGCAGGTTTAGCAATGACTGTCCGCAGTACTCGACTGGATCTTCACATTGCAGTTGGCGACCATTCGCCATGCCCAACCTTCTCTTTGCGCTACAACAACTGCAGCAACGCTGTAGCAAAGTAGGATCTGCCTTTATGGTTACCCCCACTTTTTGCTTGGGACTAAGCTGTTACTGACTAGTCTGACTGGGATCCTGCCAATCAGGACCCCAGTCTATCTGCTTTCTCCCAAAATTGGTTATGTTCAGTACTTGGGTACATCCCTGATTGGATACTGGGGTACCCTTATAAGGTCCTTAGTATATGGTACTAAGGTACCCAGGGCATAGGTACCCCAGAGGTCCCCCATGGGCTGAAGCATGTATTATGCCACCCATGGGAGACCATTCAAAATAGAACTACAGGCCTGCCATTGCAGCATGTGTACGTTGGTGCTAGCACTTACTAAAGATATAGGTTTCCTATATCTAGGGTCACTGCACTTAATCCCTATAAGTGGCCCATATAGCAGGCTTCTTCAATCCTGAAGGCAGGGTGCTTGGTTCTAAGTGAGAGGCGCCCCTGCATGAGCAGGACACCCCTGCATCCTACGGAGCCCATTCTCCCGGGTTGTCAGTGAAGCAGCAATATACCATATAGAGGGGCACCATGTAATGACGGGATGACAATCTCGAAACTGGCTGCAACAAATCCTATCATGTTTAGTATCAAACATGTTGGAATCATACCCAATGATTCCAAGCAATGGAAAAGCCCTCCTTGAGGCTCTCCATGTCCCTGTACCAGTCTTCCAGACCCGGACAGCACAAAATGATTGCTGCCGACCAGAGACCCCATTCTGCCCTCCTGCTGCTAAGCCAAGTTCGAGCAGGTGAAGGCAGAACAATAAGCATCCTGTCACAGGGAGGTGTGACCACCTCGCAGACAGGATTTAGTGTATTGGGGCAGGGTGGGTGCGCTTGCCAGTGCCACTGTCTGCATGTGGGGCACATTTGGTGTCCCCATGCTTAGTCCAGTTTAAGCCAGTCCTGGGAGCCGCTGACTCCCGCTCTGACGCGAAACTGGACAAAGGACATGGAAGTAACATACCCTCTGTCCAGACCCTCCCCTGGGAGGGTCCCCTGAATCTTCCCTACCATTTCCCTAGGGTACTTAAGGACTTACCAGGGTGTAGGTCCCCAGATTTGTTGTTGGATAAGATTCAGATCAGACGCCTCTTCTACTTCTACCGTCTGGGCACTCTGGACTTTGTTGGACTTCGTTTGGGCTCGACTTCGTCTCCCTTCCAGTCTGCTACATCGTCTGTGCTTGTACACTGTACAGGAACCTTCCAAGGCCTGTGGGCATCAAACGCACCTGACGGAATCTGCCTTGGATAGAAGGACTCACTCCCCTGCATTCGCAGGCACCGCAACTAAGTCGACTGGTCTACTGATCCTGAGCTCCTCCGGACTCTGAACGGCTCTGCAACATAGGTGGTTGTTTTCCACAGCTCCGGAGGTCTGCTCTACCCTCTCACCAAGTTTGAGGTCGGTATTCTTTGTGGGGGTTGCAATGACCAGACCCCTGTGCACGGCGTCAACTTGCAGTTGCAAAGGCTCGTTGACTTCTCTCCAAGAAGATCTTCGAGCTCCAACTAGCCCCAACCTCGAGCATCTCCTGTGACTAGAATCTTCAGCGACACCGCATCGTGGCCTGCATCTTTTGGTGAGCTGCTTGAGGTCCTCTCGCAACTCCAGTGCTTCCGGCCTGTGGGTACATTTGAGGGTGTATTTTGTTTCTCTTGGTCTCCCCTGATTGCTCGGGTCTGCCCTGACTCCCCTGCCCTGACTCCCCTGGTCCTTGCTGGTCCCAATGCATTTGCCAAGACTTGTCGGTGCTCCCGCCAGACACCGACCTCTCGGCACTCGACATCCTTTATGGGACAGCTCTTGCACGGCTCCTGGTCTTCCTCAGCGTCGCCTGGTCCTCATAGTTTGCCAGAAATCACAGGTTAGGAGATATTTGTATGTGTTTAAGAGTATTATATAATAAATACATATTTTTAGAAATACCTTGGGTGGTTATTTTTCACTTAATCTACTATAAGACTGCATTCTGGTAAAACAAGCTGCTTTACACTCCTCCTGGACCAAGCCTAAAGGCTGCTCTCCACAGCTACCACTTAGATGGCTTTCTAAGGTTGTCTAAGACCTCTGAGATCACCATAAGGGTTGTCTGGACTAGTGAAAGGTGTCCACTTACATAAGTGTACATCATATACCAGGCTAGCCTCTCACAAACGCTTTCTTGTCTGCCTCTTCCACTGCAAACTGGACTCTTTACGCTGAACTTTGAGAAGGTAACTTTCACTGGGACTAACCTGGTCCCCGTATCCGGCCTGCGGACCATCGTGGTCAGCCTGAACTTGTGACTTTCCCCCGGTCTAGTACGACCAGATGAATGCGAGTAATGCTTTGTGATTTTTGGGTCTGTGCTTACCAAACTCTTTGAAACTGCTTTACTCTGGTTCTACTGATTGGATTTTTGTCTTTTTATCCTCACATCACTTATTAAACTTTGCTCTCTTTTTCTACATTAGTGTGGAATTTTTCTTGGGTTTATTATAATTTGTGTGCTGCATAAATATTTAACGCAGTACATAGAAGTTAAGCCTGGCAGCTTTTGTGCCAAGCTACCAGAGCGATATGGGCAGGTTAATTTGGTGACTTTTTTTTGGTTCATCCTGACAAAGATTGTGGTTAATGTTTGAAAAGGGCTTCCACCCGTCAATAAAAAAAACATAATTTTAAACACCTACTATTAGAGGCATAGTTTTTGTAAATTGTCTTCAGATTAACCAACGTTATATATGCACAACAAAGCATTGTACTTTCTGCTTTCAAAGTGATCACCCTGCAAGTAAACTCTTCTGTTAAATTACTTTTACACCTCCGTTCCAGATCTTAATTATAACCCACAATTCATGATTTTATGTCTGATTATGAGTAGCAACTTACTTCATTAACAAAGACGATATAACTGGATCTTACTACACATATTACTACACACAACCTTAATTCTTCTTATCTACCTGTATGTGCAGACTTTACACAGATTCAATACATGGCCTCCTGCAGGATGCTTCGACTTCTTTTTCCTTGTTCTCCTAATGCAAATATATCTCTAGGTCTTGCTACGAACTCTAGTGTTCTTACAGTTTCAGGTATCATTCACATCTCATTTCAATGATGTATCATCATTTTTGATAAAGTGTTAGTTGCGATGTGGTTTATTGATCACTTGGAGTGGTGGTTGAAAACATTATTCGATTACGGTTTGTATTTCCTAATGGGCTTTTGCAAAATGTCAATTTACAGGTATAATCACAAACTGTGTTATACATTTTAAGCCTTTGAAAAAGTCCAGTATAATGGACGAAACCGGTGTTAACTGTCGCTGCTGATCTGGTGATCACAAATGAACCGTATCTTGGTCAACCAATGAAAATATGGTTTGACAATACTGCTCATAAGAATTTAAGAGTAACAAAATTAAACAGCCATCTACTAATATTGTGACTGTTGTGCTCTGTATAGATCTACTGTATTTAAATTGATTATATAGGACCTGAGAAGGGTGTGACACTAACTGGAGTTTATGAAAACATAGCAAGTCTGGAAGGCCACAATATCTATCCACATGTCTCTGGCCCAGCACACACAGCAGGAAATAAGCTGGAAGTAATATTCAGCCTTCCAGAAATGACAACAATAAAAATGAATGGAAGCTCTTTACCCAGAGCAGGCACTATCTCGGCTCTTTCATGCATGATATGCAACCTTCTGTAGCCCTTACGTCTTCCTTCATAAAATGCAGGCACATACTTTATATGGAAGAACTTGATTCTCACCAGGCTGAGAATCCAAATACGAAATAAATAACCAATGTCCCATGCACCAGAAATGGGAGACACACTGGATCAATGGTAATACACAGAATGAAAAAAAAACACTCTATGGTGCAAAGTCCATTAGGTAAAAAAAAAAGCCTCTCCAGTAACAGAATGACAAATGTCCTACTAAATAAACCCACCCCCCCCAAAAAAAAATCTAAATTCCACCATCCTAAATGCAGCACTTTTACAACTCCTGAATCGTAAGACTTCTATAACCTAATGACTGAAAACTTTCTTACTAAAGCTAAAGCACTGTAAACCAGTCTTGTCAATACAACCTCTAGCTGTCAAACCCAGCGCAAAAGATACCACTCAGCAGAAAAATTTCCCCCCTTCCCCCCCTTCCCCCCCTTCCCCCCCCCCTCCCCTCCCCTCGAACTAGTGTGCTGCTGACGCCGCTTTTAGAATTATTGAACTGGTGAAGTCCAGTTAGCCTGCAGGCTCACCATTAGATACTGGTCCACCTCAAACCATCAGGAAAACCTTCTTATTGATAGTCATCACACAACCTAACAAGAACATAATAACAATTTGATAACAACAAGCATGCCTCTTGCCGGTTTCAAGGTATCTCTCATAAACTTCTCATTATGATAAATTACCGTGACCTAACGGACCTTAACTACAGATCCGTCTCAAATGGACCACTCCTTAGGAAACTGATAAGAGCAGCCTTCAGTCAGATCTCCAACTTCTTAAAGAGCACACCCAGCACATTTGCTGAACAAACACGTTGCTCACAAAAGTGCTGAATCTCCATCTAGCACTACCCGAAAGCTTCTTTATATGGAAATGAGACCGCAGCACTTAACGACTGGGCCTATCTGCATTCTTCAGCATAATGACTCACCACTCAACACTAAATAGACTAAAAGAAATTACAGGATTTGTTTGAAGCTTGGAAATCAACTAACCGACAATATCAATCAATCTGTTTATACATGAAATATACTTTTATGTTCTTTAGTAAGGTCTGATGGCAGATTCAAAGAATCGGGCTTCAAAATTTCCAGAATTTTTATTGGCCAGCCTTAGCGCAGGGCAGCTACATTAAAAGAACAAGATATTTTGAGAGTGGTGGCTGATAACTGTAAAAAAAGAGAATAAAGATGCAATCCAAATCCTGATGTTAGTTTATAACACTGCAAATACTGAAGTCCAAAATCGGACTGAGGTTTTAGCACTTGGTTACACAATTTAAAACTTAATTTAATCATATTTTCTTAGTAAAACCTTCTTCGGCGACTCCTGGCAACATTTTGTACTTAGCACCTCATGAACATAACTTTGAGATCTGAAATTGTTTACAGATTTCAGATCGGACCAGAAGAATGGCCTGTGTGTCCTCTGGTACTGGAAAAGGTGGGGAATATATATATTTTTTATTTGTAGGACTTGTGATGCTCGTAACACACAGACGCACACTTTTAGACAAAGAATAAATGAAAGTCGGGCATTCAGCACAACGTAGCTTTTCGGGAAAAGTGATATTTTGAAGGCTGTTCAGAGAGAGTGCAGTGAGGAGCCAGTTCCAAGCTTGGTTGCCATAACATTCAAGCAACAATCTGTCTTAACCACTGATTTGGAGTTAAATTGAATTGAATTAATTATTTGATCTATAGGTCCAGAGTGTAAAGGGGGAGTATGTTTTGCAAAGGGGTAAAGGCTAGACATTTCATTTGTTTGTGAAGTTGAGTATTTTATACCCAACTAGTGTCATTCACAAGATCACAGGTACCAGAGTATGCTTTGAAGTTTACTTCAAAGTGTGTCACCAAGTCTTACAGTATGAACATGTGGAAGGATTTATCTTCAGTCCGAGCAAGAGTATCATCTCAAAATGATGCCAAAGCAGTCTGGGTGCCTCGTAACAACGAAAACTACATTGTAAAGTGTCAAAGATGTAGATACATGACAATATTGGCCTTCAAGAGAACAAAAGATGCCTTAATGTCATGGTGAGTTCTGCAAGATTCCCATATAATGAGGTTTATTGTCATTTTGTCAATGTTTGCTCTGAGCAACCTTCAGTGGAATCATTGAATGACACACTAGATCTGATGCAGTTCAACACTTAATGTAGCAGGGTGGTGTACAGACTGATTAGAGTGAGTAGCATGAGGTAGTTGTCTATCAAAGGAGAATATAGTAGTAAATTGCAAAATCTGGACCTCATGCCTTCTTGGAAAGGGTTTGAGTTCGAAGTCTTTGCAATCAGCAAATAGGAGTACTGTTGTGGTAGACGGTTTGAGGGAGGGCAATTGCGGATAGACTTCAACTATTTGAGCTTAAAATATAGAAATTCTTCTTAAAAATGAGTTCTCTGAGTGCGTGACTAGATCAGGGATCCAACAAGAAGTGACCCTGCTAAGCTCTGGCCTGGGTCCGCAGCCAGGGAAACAAAATAATAGTGTTATCAGCTGTGGTATAGATATTTCAAAGATTGCTGAGCCATTCCTAGAGAGGAGAGATATGAGTAAAGGGATGCGGAGAATGTTGTAATGGTAAGGAGGGATTACCCCTGGGTATCCATTTTGTTGGATTTAATGCCCTCACACACCTTTGCAGGTGTCATGCTTCATCATTTGGGCTTGCTCCTTGTTGGGTCGGCGGTGCAATACCCAACGGGCGACACCTCAAAGAGGGGCTCTTTAGCGGAGATCTTTTTCCAACAGCCGTTTGGATTAAGTGCGGGTGTGGGGCCAGTAAGGATTGTAGACTTATTGAGAGTGGTTAAAATAAAGCTAGGGGTACCAAGGAATAATTTATTCTGGCGGTCCACTGCTTTAATTAAAAACTAATTCTAGAGGGTGAGTCTGGAATATTATGCTTCCAGGAACCTTCCAGAGAGTGCTAATATCTGGTCAACATGTTTCTCGCTTGTGTTAATTAACGGGCGATTCGTCAGGACCTATAAAATCTATTTAGCAGGTATATACTGAGTTGCTGTCTACAGCGAGTTACTAATGTATTCAAATTACACACTAGTGGGAATGAAACTATTTACAAATGGAATCAAAGGGGGGGAAACATTATGTTGTCCCTATTTTACCCTTCTTCAGCTGTGGTATCCCAGAAAGGCAAGCAAGCAAGAGCCTTTCATACGCAGAATATGGTATGGCCAGAAAGAAGACCCAGAGAACATACTGGAAGGTGTGGACACCCTCCACTTTCTTTTTCCAGCTCTTGCACATCTGACACCCTCGCCCCTAAAGCGGCGAAGGCTCCAACAATGGGGGCAACATCCAACTGCTGATACGCTAGTTCAAGAAGGAACTCTCTTCCCTTTACCTAGACTTGGTCAAAACTTTTTACGAATTTGAACACAGCTTACAGAAAGTTGAAAGCAGATTTTACCAGGTCTAACCCTTCACAGCAGATCTCGCTCACAAAAAGGATGCCCTGGCAGAAAGGGTGGCAACACTAAATCTTTCTTTCATTCATTCAATCAATATTTGTAGGACGCGCTAATCGCCCCGAAAGGTATCCAAGTGCTGCATGGGGTGGGGCTACTCGAACAGACGGTCTTAAGGCCACTCCTGAATTTGGCGAGGGAGGTAGAGCTTTGGAGGTGGATAGGGTGATCGTTCTGGCCTTGGCGGCGAGGTGGGAGAAGGAGTGCCCTCCGGCTCCAATGCGGTGGATGTGTAGACAGTGGCGAGGGCCAGGGAGGCAGACCACAGGTGTCTGGTGGCCTGGTGGAAGGTCAGGTGGTTATTCAGGTCCCGTGTTGAGGAGGGCTTTGTAAACCTGCGTGAGCAGCTTGTAGGGACATCTCTTCTTGATGGGAGCCTGACAGGCTATGGAGGTGGGGAGTGATGTGGGATCGTCTGGGCAGGTCTAGGATGATTCTTGCTGATGTGTTCTGAATTATCTGGAGATACTTCAGGAGGGGGGTGGTTGTTCTAATGTAGAGGGCGTTCCCGTAGTCAAGTTGACTAATGATGAGGGCTTGTGTGACGGTTCTTCTGGTGTTGTTTTGGATCCATCTGAACACTTTACGGAGCATTCTGAGGGTATTTAAGAAGGTGGAGGCAACTGAGTCTCAACACCCTCTCTTCATAGAAAAGTTAGAGTACAATGAAAATGGATCTAGACAGAAAATGATCATGATCCGGGGACATCAGCTGTGAAAGCCCAAAGTCAGAACTTGAGTCATACATCAAGGTACTCTTTGGCAACATCCTCTGCAAAGGCGACATCATGGAATTGAGATAGACAGGGTTTTTATGACCTACCAGACAGGGCTACATTTATGACTCGATGTGCACACAAGGGTTCACTTTTTCAAGCTAAAACGATGAGTAATAGCAGGAACAAGAACAATGAACACAATACATTTCTGAGGGGGTTCTGTAATGCTGTTCCAGAATATGTCATCCATGACACTCACTAAGCGCAAAGTATTTAGCAACTTAACAGCCGCTCTCCGCCAAAAGTAGATTGCCTAAAGTTGGGGATATCCAGTCAAGCTCCTGTTCATCCACGATGGGCAGGCATTTGCCACCCATGTACTGGAGGTAGAATGTAGGGTTCTAGGCCTTATTGATGCACCAGGACCTGCTAAAGAAAGAAACAACAACCATGAACACAATGACCGTGCACAGGGCAGGGATGGAGAGGACCCTTGACGACGAAAGAACAAACAGTAAAACAAAAAGTGAACGGAGAGTGGTGTTCCCTGTCAATTTAGATGACGAACTGTTGATGAAGTGAAATTCAGGCTACATGATAGACACCAACAACTCTTAGTATTTCAGAGACACCTCAGGACACCGTATCCTAAACTCCATCATTTCGAATGCTATCTCACTGGGTGGCTACCTTACTGCTGCCAGTCACCTATTTGTGCCTCATTGAATCTATATCAAAGAGCCCCTCGACTTGGGGCTGCCCCCTGGGTGAGGCCCAGTTGGGGTTCCGTCTAGTGTGGGTAACAGGATGCCAGCCCAACACTTATGGGGTGCAACAATGCCCTCGTGATGGAGATATGTTTTGGTTTCCTTAATACTTTTTTGCTGATTGTTTTATATTGTTATCCTTGTTTTACTGTGCAGAGCATGAAAAGAAGCCGGAGGATGTTGTTCTATGGTGGGATTGTTCCTCGCTGATTCTTGCAACTCAATAATCTGTCTGCCCAGGGCAGAAATCTTGAAATGAGCCCTCCCGAGGGGAGAGTGGCAAGGTTTGAGTATTGCCATTCCCATCCAGGCGGGCACAATCTAGGCTCCTGGTTGCAGTTGTCTAGCAGCTAGTCTCCCGCAATGTCCAGGGTCTAAATTTACCTGTCCAGCGTCATGCAATACTTAAACGCTCCAAGAGACAGGTTTTATTGCTGCCCTATTGCAGGAGTCTTACCTGTTGCACTTGAATTGGAACAGTCATTATCCCGATTAGAAGTGAAGCTAGTGATTCATAGAGTGCCCTGGAATAAGGCCCCAGGTCCTGATTGCTTTTTAGTAATATTTTATTAATCATTCCTTGGCAGACACATGAGCAAACCTCTGCAATCAAATGGACATACTTAATGTTTGATATGGGGTCTCTAGTTGGCAGTTGGTATGCACCCTTTCCAAGTAGGGACCTTCACTCTAGTAAGGGTAAGGGGGGATCACACAGCAAAGATAACCCCTGCTCATCCCCAAGGTAGCTTGGCCGAGCAGTCAGGCTTATCTCAGAGGCAATGTGTAAAGCATTTGTACATACACACACAGTAACACAGTGAAAACACTACAAAATTAGTGCACACCAGCTTAGAAAATAGCCAATATTACTTCTGAATAAAACAAGACCAAAACCACAAAAATCCAACATACACAAGTACAAATTTCACTTTTAAACGGTCAAATCAGTTCGGTCGAAAGGAATAGGTGAATGCCAGTGTTTTACCACAAACTACCTGAGATGTGTCAAAAACAAAGATGATGCAGGCCACAGGGGAGGTGAGGTGAGGTGCTGAAAAACAGTGATACTTTGGTTCCTTACTACACAGAGGAGGTGATGCGTTGGTTCCTTACTGCAGAGAAGGTGATGCTTTGGTTCCTTACTACACAGAGGAGGTGATGCGTTGGTTCCTTACTGCAGAGGAGGTGATGCTTTGGTTCCTTACTGCTAGACAGGGGAAGGGATGCTTTGATTCCTTGCTGACAGGGGAGATGATGCGTCCATTCCTTACTGGTAAGGGAGGTGATGCCTCGGGGTCCGGACGCGCAACCTCAGTTCCTTACTGCGGTGTGGTGTCGAGGGATTGGTGCCCAGAGATGATGCGTCGAAAATCCAAACGCGCTGTGTCCATTCCACAGCTTCGAAGTAGGTGCAGCGTCTGAGTTGGAGTGGTGTGTCACAAACGTTGGTAATGCGGTGCTCGAAACTCATGTTGCGACGGTTCTTCTGACACGCTGCAACGAAAGCTGTGGTGGATGCACCGATCGGGAACCACGCTCCTGTGCTGGCAGCGGCGATACTTCAAAGCTTGTAGCGATGCATTGATAAAAATAGACGCTGGGAGTTGGTGTGGATTTTCTCCTTCATTTTACCAGATTCCACCTCCAAGGGCCCAGGGACTCGCATCAGAAGAGCCCAGACACTGGTAGGTAAAGTCTGTGATGGCCCTGAGGCTTCTTTACAGGAGGCAAGCACACACAAGCCCTTGGAGAACCTTGGAAGCAGGATACAGAGAGCCAATACTTTCACTCCCAGGACAGAAACAGCAGGCCAGCACACCAAAGCAACAGGCAGAGTGTCAGTTTCTCTAACATCTTCCAGCTCTACCTCCTGGCAGAATGTCCTCAGTCCAGAAGTGTTCTGAAGTTATGGTGTCCAGTACCTTTACCAGTTTTTGCCTTTGAAGTAGGCCCACTTTAAAGGAAAGTCTTTGTAGTGTACAAGTCCCTGTCTTCCCCTAACATGGATCCAGACACTCTACAGGGGGGGTAGAAACAGCTTTGTGTGAGGACAGGTACAGCCATATTCAGGTGTCAGCGACAACTCTGCAAGCCACACTAGTTCAGAAAGGCCCACCAGCCCTGTGATGGCCCATTAGGATATACAAGGTACATCTCCGCTCCCTTTGTGTGACTGTCTAGAGTGAATAAACAAGAGCCCAGCTGTCATCCTAACTCAGATGTGGATTCTACAGACAGGCAGAGGCAAACAAAATGCCTACTTTCTAAAAGTGGAATTTTCAAACCCACAATTTAAAAACCAACTTCACCAAAAGATGTACTTTTAAATTGTGAGTTCAGAGATCCCAAACTCCATATCTCTATCGGCTCCCAATGGGAAATTACACTTCAAAGATATTTCAAGTCTATCCCCGTTATCTGGGAGAGATAGTCCTTGCAATAGTGAAAAACTAAATTAGAAGTATTTCACTATTAGGACATATAAAACACAACAGTACAAGCCCTACCTTTTAAATAAACTGCACCCTGCCCATGGGGCTTCTTTGGGCCAACCTTAGGGGTGACTTGTATGTAGTAAAATGGAAGGTTTGGGTCTGGCAAGTGGGTGCACTTGCCAGGTCAAAATGGCATTTAAATCTGCGCATGCAGACACTGCAGTGGCAGGTCTGAGACAGGCTTGCTGGGCTACTCATATGGGTGGCATAATCAGTCCTGCAGGCCCACTAGTAGCTTTTGTTTTACAGGCCACGGACACACATTGTGCACTTTACTAGGAACTTACTAGTAAATCAAATAGGCCAATCATGAATAAATCAATCATCAATACATTTCAGACTGAGCGCATATTTACTTTAGCACTGGTTAGCAGTGGTACAGTCTCCAGCACCTTAAAGCCAATAAAAAGAGGGTCAAAAAAATAGAAGGAAGAGGCAAAAAGTTTGGGAATAACCCTGCAAAAAGGGCCATGTCCAACAAATGGGCATAGCGGAGAGGGTCAGAAACGCATTGATGAATTCGACCATTAAAGTATTCCTAAAACCCAGTAACGACCCTAAATCATGTGGTTCATACCACCCTATCTCTCTTTTTAATAACCTAAACATTTTCAATAGAATCTTTGACACTTGACTGCACCAGGCTTGGCCGACACTTATTTCCTGGCTTTAGGCGGGGTTTATGTGGGGATGCCATGTATGTGGCATAACTCAATTGGTGACAAACCTCACACGTGAAGACCAGACAAAAAACCTTGATGATCCTTCTCTCGCTTGATGTGGAGAAGCCATTTGACAGAGGGAATTAGTGTTTTGTCTTCAACGATTTTCCGAAGACATCTGTAGGTCCAGTCATCACTTCTTTAAGTCTAGCTAATTTTAAGCTGCCTACAGCTCGCACTGTGGTCAATGGTGAATTCTCACAGTGGATCCCTCTCAAAAAGGGTACAAGATGTGGTGGCCTTTATCGCTTCTGGTTTTGGCCCTCTTGATGGAGCTACTGAAAAAAAGAATTAACAGTCAGCCCATATTTGGCTTTGCAATGAAATCTGAGCCATATAAGGCCATCCTCTTTGTGTATGGTATTCTACATTTTTGAATGGGTCTGGCCGTTTCAGGGGGGGGTCCTGCAGTGTTGGTGCCAGCCCTAGTTGCAGAACTAGAGCTTTTTGTCCTAAGTGTCTGGATTCAAGCTCAATTACTCTAAATCATTAGGCATAGTAGTGGCCAACGGCCCCCACCTATCACTGGAAGGATTCCAATACATGGAAGGCCCATTGCAATGTTTTGTTGTTAAGAGCCCCAGTGATTGGTCAAATACAAGCTGAAGCAATATCCTGACCTTATTGTGCACTCTACTCAAGAAGTAGTTGCAAGACGATGCTTTAACACATTTTCTTTCCTATGGCACCTGCTGCACTGCTAGTCATTCAGGCAACCGCGTGCTTTAGATCACCTTCGAAAAATGAAGACTCCCTTGAGATGATTAATGGATGACCTTCAGAAGATGGCCACAGTGCTGTTCTGGGTAACCCTTGGCCAATCTCCACTTTGTCTGCTGCCTCTTGTCGAAGCACGAGGAGAGTTGATGGAACTCTTGCTTGGCATTCCACAGCAAGAAAACCCTGTGAAAATGAGTAACTGTGAGCCCACAGCAGAATGTCCAAGTCCTCTTCGGAAACCCCAGATATATTAGAGCAGGCTAATCAGATTGGCATCAAATAAGAGAAATCTGATGAGTCACTTCAACTTCCAGCATATCAGCCCTTCCTAGACTCTGAAATCTCGGACAGGGAGGAGCAAGAACTTCTAGAAGAAGATGCACTTGAGGACTCTCCATCCACCCCGGTTGACCCTGGCCCTAGTTTGGAAATTGTGTCCAAATAAGTACTCTCAACACCCCACCCTCTTTAAGAGCCCAGAAACAACAGCACATGCGAGCTGAGCACTGGCTCTCTGGGGCCCAAGCTGTTGCTACCACCTTCAAGTTCACTACCACCCTTGCGCTCTGGTGGATAAAGAAGCAAGGACTTGGAGCCAAGGAAGCCTCTTTTTGGGAGACTTGACCCTGAGCAAGCCTAGAGTACGCCTGTAGGTCCTGAAGTCTCGATTGAGGCTGAACACACCATTGGTGTGAAGCATCTGCCGTCTGCTCCAAAGCCGTCCAGTCCTGAGAGGGAGTGAAGGCCAATTAATGAGTGGCTGCAGCAGGAATTGGACCAAAGCATAGGTGAATTCTCATCTATCCGTGCACAGGCAAGATCTATGCCTCAGATAGTACCCTGCCAAACAAGCACAGACTTGCCTTCGAAGACATCCTGATACTGAAAATACCTGTGCCTCTATGATCCTTTGAGAGGCATAAGGACCGTTTCTGCTCCTCCTCTTTCACCTCCTCCGCCTTATCCTCTTCTTCCATCACTTTCGCCACCTCCTAGCCTACCACCTTCACCTTCACCTCAACTCATATGACTTCCCCCTCTGGAGTCACTGGAGTCATACTCCAACATAGGCAGTCCTAGTAGCCCCTACTCACCAGCTAAGGACTTTGCCCCAGTCTATCCTTGTCCCTTGGATGGTACTTGGAAGTATTATGTTACTGATCCTCAAGGGGACAGATCTCGAACATGTCCCAGTCAGGGCCTCCCTGCCAGATGACAGCACGGCATACCGAAGTATTATTCAGCACTTGGCCACCTACTATAAGGTGGTGATGTACGTCACCCCTGAAGATGACAACTTTTTAGTGAAGGCTCGCTCCAAAACTGAGCATTCTGTCCAATACTTCCATATTCTCAAAGTGATTGTAAAATCTGCCTCTGACTTCTTTAAAGACCCGGTTAAATTCCTGTGTGGTCCCACCACGTAGTGAAACGAGATATCGACCAGTGCTTTCTGATCCACACTACATCAGGGGTAATTTCCCACTAAATTCTTTGGTTGTCACCACCACCATGAAAATAGCAGCAGACCAGGCCATGGGCAATATTGTGCCTCCTGACAAGAAGAGCAAACAAATTGATGCTGCAGGGAAGAGAGAAGCAGTGGGTCTGGCTACGTACAGGCACATCCCCCAATGCGATAGGCTGTTTTTCCTTGTATTCTAGAGCTCAATGGGAGGGAATAGAGGGACTCATCCAGCTCCTCCCTGACCAATACCAAAAGAGGGGGGGTGAGGACTTGTTGAAAAAGGGAATGCCATCTTCAATGCTACCATCAGGTGTGCCTTAGATTCAGAGGTTACAGCGGTCAGAGGGGTAAATATCGCTGTCATCCTCCGATGCCACTCCTGGCTTTGTGTCTCCGGTTTCAAGCTAGATTTGCAACCACAGCTTGACAACCTGCTGTTCAATGAGGACCACCTGCTCAGACCCCAGGTTGACCCGATGCTTGAAAAAATTAAGGACACAGAAACCATCAAACCAATGGGTGCCCTTCAGGTATCGTCTGGCAGAGGCTCCTTACGGAAGCAACAGGCAAGAGGGGAGTCCATAGCATCTTTCCCAGAACCATCCAAGGCCTACTATTGCCAGCACCAGAGTTATCACCAGCAGGGTGGCAAAAGTTTCACATGGGCACCTTTAAGGGGAATAGCTCCAAAGGCAGAGACGCGCCTGGAAAGGGAGCCTCTACCTCCAAAAACATACTTGCCTCTTATTCTCCTGATCACAGTACACCTGTAAGGGGGAAACTTGAGGGGTTCTTCCCTGTTGGGAGGAAATCACCACAGGCCAATGGATTCTATCCATCATCGAGTACAGCAACTGCTTGGAGTTTGTTTCAACCCCACTAAACATCCCATCTCACGCTCACACCCTCAGCCCAGAACATCTTGTGTTACTGCAAAAGAAGATCCAGACTCTCAACACAAGGGCAAAGGCCTCTTCTTACTGTACTTTCTCATACTCATGAAGGGCAGCTCTCTTAAACCAATTCTCAATTTCCGGCCTTTCAACAGATACATCCTGTCAGAACATTTCCACATTATCACTACAGAGGATGCCATCCACCTGCTACAGCAAGTCCAGTTCATGATCACACTAGACCTGAAGGACACATGCTTTTACATCCCAATTCATTGGCTTTACCTTTGCTTCGCGATAAGTGGTACCAGTTTAAGGACCTGCCCTGTGGCATCAGCATAGCTCCAAAGGTTTAGCAGAGATGTCTGAGGGAGGGGAGGTACTTGCGTCTTCCCCTACCTAGAGAACTGACCTGATTAAGTGCTCAAGCAGACAGGAATGCCTAGCCCACACCCGGGCCACAATTTCCCTCTGCCAAAGCCTAGGGTTCGTGGTAAATGCTGAAATTTCATCACACTTGGAACCGCTCCAAGTCTAATCCTTCCTAGTGTCAATACTAAAAACGGTCTTGGTAAAGCTTTCTCCATCACCCACAGGGTACAAGCATTTAAATAGATGTTAGCACTTTTTCAGCCACTCTGTCCACATCCAGTTCTCACAGTAATGCCCCGTTTAGGAATGATTGCTTAATCCATTGCCAAAGTCCCCCACGCCAGATTTCATATGCACCTTCTTCAGGAGAGCCTCTCGGGCCAGTGGTCAGAAGCGTAGGGTCAATTGGAGGTTCTAGTGTTTATACAGGCCAGCATCCATTACTCTCTGTTGTGGCTAAACAGCAACAATCTATTGCGGGACAGTCCTTCGCAGACCCAGTTCCACGGGTAACCATCATCATGAACGCATCTCTAGTCGGCTGGTGAGAACATCCTAACGACAGAACAGTGCAGTGCCTGTGGCTGCCTCATCAGTGGTGTTTCTACATGAACTACTTGGATCTGTAAGCCATTCATCTAGCCCTCAAAGCCTTTCTTCAACTGATTCAAGGCAATGTAGTCCCTGTGTGCACAGACAACCTGACCACCATGTTCTATCTTAAAAAACAAAGAGGCGCACACTCCCTCAGCTATCGTCCCAAGCTCAGTGAATATGGCGTTGGGACATTGATGACCAGTTTCGTCTCCTAGCAGAGTACCTTACGGGAGTGGACAACAACTTTTGCAGCAATGCTCAGTAGGACGCAACCACAAGTTCATGAATCAGAACTCCACCCAAAAGTCCTACTCTCCTAATTTCAGAGATGGGGCACCCCAAACATACACATTTTCGAAGCATGCGAGGTTTCTACACCCTTAGTCCATGGGCAATGCTCTGCAGATTAACTGATAGGGGAACTTTGCAAATGCTTTTCCTCCTCATACTTTGTGGTCCAGAAGCTCAGGATGCAAGATCCCTTACCCTCATCCCAAAGGCTCTAATGTGGCTCAGACATCATGGTACTCAACTCTTCAAGAAATGTCCTTTCCTCCTCATATGAAGCTCTCCAACAGGCCGGACATTCTCACACAGAACTGTTGCAGAGTCAGACACCAAGACCCCAGACAGCTCAACCTGGTGATTTGGCTCCTGAAGTCATAGAGTTTGTTTACCTTGGTCTACCTCAAGAGTGCATTTACATACTCTGAGAAGCCCTAAGACTCCTGCTATACTGCGAAGTGAAAGCGTTGTGTTCGCTATTGTACTCCAGATCAATAAACCATGTTATGCCTATGGTACAAGATATTATTTGCTACCTTTGACACAAAAGTCTGCATTAGTCTACATTTCGATTTGGCTACACATATTCAGAACTGGAAACACTCCTCCCTCTTCAAAATCCTTGTAATTAAAACTTTTATAGAAGACCTTAAACGTGTCATTCCACCAAAAGTACTTTTAGCCTTTGTCTGGAGTCTCAATATTGTTTTTACCAGACTCTTGGGGCCACCATTCGAGCCACTGCATTCATGCCCTTTGTAGTTTCTTTCTTGGAAGGTTGCTTTACTGGTAGACATCATGTCTCTTAGATGTATTGGCAAACTACAGGTCCTCTCATTACTGGAACCCTTTTTTCAGGACCACAATGTCAGAGTGGTTCTTAGAACCAATACGAGTGGTCTCCCCATTCCACTTTAACCACACAATCGAGCACCCACTCTTCTTTCCACGACCCGACTTGACAGCTGAAGGGACTCCACACACTGTCAAGTACGCTCTTGTGTATCATATAGATAGTACCAAATCCTTCATGTGAATTTACAGCCACACATACTATGGACTGATGATGTTAATTACCCTATAAGCATCTGTTAGTTGAATGTAGAGATGTAGATTCACATGCGCCCACCCTCCTCCCCGTAAACCAGCGTTTGTTCCAGATATCTTTCACTTTCATATTATGCTCTTTCTACTCGCATGGCCACTATTCTTTTTCTACTCGCTACTCCATACCTACTATCACCTGTTGGGCAATGAACAATCTAACAATGGAGTCAATGCATATCCATGACCAGAGAAGACACAAAGACCTTTGGACTTGAAAGACTGCATTGAAGGAAAACAAGTTGCAGTCATCCAAACCAAACACTAGATGGCAGGAGTATGCAGAGCATGTGCATCTACTGCAATACATGCAACAAATAGATGCTTAAAGGTCAGGAAACATAATCCTTCCTCCCCTGTCTGCTGTATGTGGTTCAAACTCTTCCACTAAAAATGTAGTCGTACATATAAACTTGTCTACTCTAGTGTGTATGGGCTAATGATTCGCCTAAGATTGCAGGACCAACTCTCATAAGGAATTCATCAGGGGGTGGCCTGGGATTCCCAGATGTAACGTGTTAATTTGTAGCGCCACTACTCCGTCTGGCTCTGAGTGGATGGGGTCTAATACAATAAAACCATGATTAGCTCTCTCATCCTTCTTCAGCATTTTTTTGTATCTGCCTTCACATTATAAGCCCAAGTCCTACAGTGTTCCATATACTGTATGCAGTCTCTTTGCTTATTCGAGCATACTGGTCAGAAGTATGAAAGCACCACCCAGATAACCTCCTTGAATTCTCTCAGCTCCAACCAAGACTTCTCACCCAGATTGAAACATCTGTCATTTATGAAAAGGGTTGGTCTTGGTTCCCAGAGGTTGTGGATTGTTTTTCAACTGACCTGAGCTAAAACCTAGAGTAGAGTGTCAGGAACTCTGCCACATTCAACCCAGAGATACTTAAAAAATACTACAGACACTGGACTGAGTGAGCACTGACACTGATCAAGTGGGCGAGGGGTGGACTGAAAGCTAGCTCCATTGAAAACCATTCTTTCACAAGTCTTCCCACAAAAGGGCTGTCAGGGTTGTATACAACACTAGATGTGTGACCCACACCCATCCACCATAATTACATGCAAAAGAAGGAGGAAGAATTAGAAAGCATCTTAACAGAGGAAGAGTGGGAAACAGTCAGGCAGAGGGCTGAAAACAGCTCTGCTCTCAAAGCAAAACAATGTATAGAAAGTCCTAACCGACTCCAGTTTGGTTTTGGTGGGACAGGGGAGGCTGTGGGGTTGGGAGGGGATAGGGAAGATCGCTGGTGAGCATGCCCACGAATAAAGCCCTGTTAGGCTAAACTGCTTACTTTAATCAAGGAAATGTTTTGAGCAGGCCTGCCTTTGTACAACACAGTTGCACTTTTTAGCCACAATGGGGATGACAGGATATATCTAGTACACGCTCCCGTAGGCACACTTGTATCACACGTAATTGGTGGGGTAATTGACACTTGCTCATTTCTAAAAGCAGGAGGTACCTTAGCCCTGGGACATTAGTGGTAAAAAATATTGCACACACACTATTGAAAGGTTGTTGGTCTCACTGATGGACAAGATGGATGGTCTTGTAGAGTAAATAGGTAAACCATTTTAAATGTACATGAATGCCCCATTAGAGGGATGGAGGGTGGCACAACCCATTCTAGACATAAGAAAATGGAGACTACACAGGATTGCAGACTCTTCAGTGGGAGAGGACTTTGTGAAAGACCATGCCTAACCAGCCTCGCAGGACCTGAGCCAACTGTCAAGTGATCACAGACTGCGACCGTGGCAATTGGTATGTAAGCTGAGCAGAATACTGCTAGAGCCACCAATTCGGTAATTTTCATGCGGCGGAAGGTGTGCTGATCATGAAGAACTGCCTGTCTTACCTAAAAATCAGTTCGATAAGGTGTTTTGGGGCATGAGATACCTGCAACTCCAGTGATGGCGTTATACAAAATGGCAGCACCCCTGTGCTACCTCAGACACATGACGACCGATGGACTTCTGAGAAGAAATTAGGTGTGAGACCCTGGTGACACAGCGTAACCTAATAAATTCATCTCTATCCGAGCAGCCATATGGTTTGTTGGTGTGAACTCTGTAAAGAACGCTGAGACCCTGGCAGGCACTTTTGGGACAGTTTGACGGCAGTCTCCCTCTGCTCAGCCCATTTGACCCGAGGTCGCAGGCATGGCTCAGGTGGCGGTCTGAATGTTAACCAGGGAAGAGAGCTTCCTGTAGCTGAGGATCATTGGTGGCAAGTGTGCCTGAGAATGACTGAGAGTGTCTGTGAGCCAGTTCTGTTGGTCTTGTTACGCCCCCCGTCACTGGCTAGCTAAATTGGCGGCATTCTGTTATCTCCTGCGATCTACTAAGCAACGTAAGGAGCCTGCTGGGATATCACAGATATTTCCAATCATACAGTGGATCACAGCCTACAACGAGTTTGACCATATGCACACTGTCTGGTCGTATTTTACTGTCAGTCTTCCCTTGCGAGGATCATTCGCAGCTCCCTCCCAGGTCTTTGGCAGTTGGGGAGTGACACCCTAGAAATCTCTGCAAACTCCTCTGTTTGCCCAGTGTAGCCACTCTATTGGTGACTTTAGCAATACATGAGTTAATATATTTGTTGTCTAAGATAATATACTTATCTGAAACAATTGGGCTGATTCTTAATGTACGCTGGGACCAATTTAGCTGCGTACCTCCTAAGTCTCGCTACTAGATTGGCTTGCTCTGCTCATACTGAGAACCACCTTTGTCTCGCTACTAGAGGGGCTTCCTCTGGCTATATTAATACCACGCAGCTAACTGTGGAAGTTTGGTTTTCCACCTCCTTTTACCTCACAGAGGCCCCAGCCTGACAGGTTGGCCACGGGGTTGATGATAACTACTGGAGAGAGATACATCTGGCTTTTCTAAGCCTTGTTATGAAGGGCTGTTTCAGAGTTCTTGATCATTACGTTCTGTCATCCAAAGCTCTGTACACCCACCCATCGTCTGGACAATCTCTGGTCCTTTCACATGTTCCCTTCCTGGCTTTACTTGGGTATTACCTACTGTTGAAGAGCACACATCCTCCCATAGTCTAGTCTGTGGGCTAGGCGGGTGACATTGGAGAGAGCCTCCCTAGCTCAAACGTCTTTGACTATATTCAATGTTGTGGTGTCTCTCTACCTGAAAGATGGGGTATCTCCTCGGGCTGCATTGTACTTGGTCAGCTCTAAAACGGGGGCGTGAGGCTAAAGAGTCTTCACTCTGGTCAATCAGAGCCATGACTGTCTTTTTTTGCCAGGAACCCCCTACATCACAATATCACAGGATGGCAGAACTCTAGGAGAGCAACATTAAAGAGAAAGATCCCAAAGCTGCCTTCAAGTGCACCAACTACTCCCCACCGATCCCTGAATCGCCAATAAAAGGGAGCCCTGATTCCTCCTCTACCCTGGGGACTATCCTACTGAAACTGAACTCTGTACACAACATTGCACAGAGCACCAAGAACAACACAGATCTACTTCCGGTGAAAGTCGCCACCATTTGCAAAGACCTTACAATAAGATTATCTAATGCAGAAACAAGAAACAATAACGTGGAAGACTACTCCAATGGCAAAGCCAAACAAATAAAATGCCTCGAACACTCCCTAGTCAATCTGAGAAGAGATCTTACAGACCAGGAGAACTGCAACATGAGGAGCAATCTTCATATATTTGGTCTTCTAGAGGGTATTGAATCCTTCTCTTGTTCTGTGGCTGACTTCCTAATAACATGGTTCCTAGAAGTTCTTCAAATCTCTTTCTCCAAAGACTTTGAGATCGAATGAGCCAATGGGGTGCCAGCTTCCTACCACAAAATATTTCCTCTCTGCCTCCTCATCTTTTAACCACTATGTCAACAACACATGGGACAAATCCTGGCACAAATGAAGATCAGAACAATTAAGTGGCAGGATCATAAAATCTCAATCTCTCTGGACTATGCAAGGGACACCGTTATCCGCCATAAAGGTTTTTTGGCCTTTTTACAGAGAGATCCCCTTCAATTTTTTTGGGCCCGTCAACGTTTTGCATTACGTTTAAAGGCCAGATGAGATTCTTTTCAGAACCTTTAAAACATTCGTCCTTCCTGGATAACCAATCCGAATCATGTTAGGACCCGGATTGCCCTTCGAATTCTGCAACCAGTCTGACTTCTCCCTTGTTGCTCTCCCCTTTCTCCTTGCTATATGACTGTTGGTGCTGCTGCCAGAGGTTGTACATTGCTATCAACATGGACTCTAGAATCTTGTCCTGATAGTCCTGCGGGTGGGGTTTATTAATTCCTCAGACTTTCTTCACCTACTATTACTTTGTTGTGTTATCACACAAAGTTTTTGGGAAACTGTTGTCTTCTTTGGCCTACAACTTGTCATATACTATGGTCAATTAACTAGGAATGATGTTCAATCTGTTCTAATTTGGCTCCAATTATACTTGCCACTGCTGTGGTAGCTTCTCCACACTCTTAAAGCTTTGAGATGGCTGCTAATATAGGCGTCTCCTATTCTGTCCCTGGCACCGCGTCCTTAAAGTCAAATGTACAGGGATGCTAGGATTTTTTTACTAAGGGGTAGGCATCACATGTATAGTTTTTTCACAATTAGTACATATTTCAAACATTACTATGACAACCCAAACTAGCATTGCAGGGTGTAACGGGGCTATCTCAGTAGGTCTCATAACTCAAACCAGTCATATGTTTTCAGTACTGCTGTTCATTTAGATTTAAAGCTTCAATATGGACCTGTTTTTTTTCCTTTGAATATCGTATCATATGTCATTTATCTGCCGGTGTCTCTGTGTATGAGGCCTTGTATGATGCCTAATGTTTGTTTCAGTGGTATTTACAGTCAGTATATTTCATGCAGGACACTCGATTTGATTGGGACCCGCTCAAGTTTTCTCATGTTGCCTATTACTATGTGCATTTACAAGACCATATTAAACTCTCGACCAGAAGTAAGTCATACTTCACATATTCACTCCCTTACTGAATTTTCCGCCCATGTACTCTGCATCCAGCCCACTTGCATTGCAGGCGTCCTTCTGCTTCTCCCGTGCTTCACTATGGTTCCCCATGAATTCTGTTTCCTACAGATTTCCCCTGGTGGGTAGAGTACCTAGAAGGTGATAAGGCTGACAACTGGCACTGTGGGAACTCACATGGCTCTTCACTTTTTCCCCAGGTTTCCTCCCAGCCACACTCATTCCTAACCCAGTCCTGGTAGGATGATGTTACTACAAAGCTTATACTCCCTAACCTGCATGATATCAGCTATTGCGTGTTTTTCTATGGCTCCATATCTTAGATAGCATTTCAGGAAACCAACTCCTCTACCAATGTCCTCCTTAAATGTAATCTCCCTCAACGTCCAGGGACTAATCCACCCAGTAAAGAGGACCAAAATTATTGACTATTGCAAAAGCCTAACTGGAGATATAGTTCTCCTCCAGGAAACCAAGATAGGTTTTAAAGAGGCCCTACTGATGAGGAAAGGCTGGATTTTGGACGTTATCTGCTCTGAAGCGCATAGCAAGAAAAACTGCGCTCACCCTTTTGTGCAGATGGTCAGGCCTAACAGTTATTGCATCAGAGCACGATTCCAATGGCAGATGGCTTCTATCTAGATTAAATACCAGGGTACAGGATCTGTATGTGATGAATGTGTATGCTCCCAACATTGATGACCCAACATTTTGGCTCTTACTTAATAAAAAACTAAATAACATTCCATCAGTGGCAAAGCTCATTTTGGGAGGGGATTTTAACCTGCCATTGGACCCAATCTTGGATAGACATTCAGCTTTCAGCTTCAGAACATCCAAGGCTCACAAACATTTGATCAATCTGTGCTCTGCACACTGACCTCTAGATGCGTAGCGAATGCATAACCGAACGGGTAATGACGTTACCTTCCTTCCGCCTCCTCGCTCAAGCTATGCACGTATACATTAGCTCTTGGTAGATGCCTCCCTTCTTAAAGTCACTTCTGACGCCAAAATCCACCCTATTCAAATCTCGGCCTATACCGCAATCTCTCTTTCTATTTTAAATCGCCCATTTTTTTTTAAGGGTTTTATTGATGAAAACAAGAGAAATTTACATTTATCGGGTGTCATACATAGAATACAATATTGCGATAGGTGAGCGAATGATATTGACCGTTACAACCATCCTCTGGATGATGGCGGTGACCTGTGAATGGAGCACCCCAATGGCGGCCATTACAGTATGCAGCGACGGTATACATTCCACCCGCTCCATCGCCCCTCACGAAGTGACCAAGCAGGTCTCTGAACCCCGGAGGTCGACTACTCCGGGGCACCAGGCACAGGCAAATCCGATGACAACTGTGGGCACTCTCAAAAGCGCGATCTCAACACCGTCGCCGCCAGCGAGGAACCAAGCCCATCGACCCCGGGAGCCCAACGGGGCCTCCGGGCAGCGGCTCTCCGACCACAGCAACCGATGCGTCACGCCGCCGTAGCTGCGAGAGAAAACTGCCACCGATCCACCATCCTAATCGGACAAGAAACACTTCACTTCGGGAGACCGGACGCTACCCACGTCCCGCGGCCGATGTTATTCAACTCCAACCCGGCTGGGTTAGAAATCGAGGCCCCGGCTTCAACTCTGGGTTAGGCCGAGAATGGAACACGGTGTATCTTCGTTATTCAAGCAGCTAGAAATTCCGGGATTGCACCTTTAGAGTCAGGAACACATCAGCTGCACGGGAGGCCAGTGAGAAGTCAGGATAATCGTCAGGATTTGTGAGCAACTGGCGGAGGTCGGCGGAGCCGGGAGCTTATGCGGCCATCTTGGTTGCCAGCGTAGCTCCTCCTAAATCGCCCAATTTAAAGTGAAAATAGAATGTTGCAGTAAAACTCTGAGATCCTCGAAAACGAAACAGATGTTGAGGAACTAAAGAAATAAATATCTTTTTTCTTTAGGGACAACAAAGACTCGGTTTCTTCCCGTGTGATACTTTGGGACACATTCAAATGTGTCAATAGGGGTCAAAATAATAAAAGAATCGCAAAGAAAAACTGAGACATTAAAGAATTCTTACAGTCCCTAGGCGTTGACATCAAATGTAAGAAAGACGACTTCAGGCATTTGAGTGACAAATCTGTACTGAGGGATATTAAGCAACTAAAATACACATACAATACCATTGTCAGTAAGAGAGCTCATCTCTTCATTCAGGCTCAAAAGTCTAAACACCTTCTTTTCTGTAAAAAAGCGGGTAAATCCAGTACACTCAAATTTAAGAACACAATCTCCCAAATTACTCGTATTAAGGTGCAAGATGGAGTACAAAAAGTTGAAACTGGGGAAATACTGGAAGTGTTTAAAGAGATCTACGAGAAGCTCTACAAGACCCTATCATATGCAGGGCTAATCCAAATGTTTGGATTTTGTAAAGTCCCTTTCCTTCACTTCTGTCCTTGAGAGAGAACACCTAAATGCACCTTTTACTTCTGATGAGGTTATTAAAGCAATAAAATCTATCCACTCCAGTAAGGCTTCTAGTCCAGATGGGTTTTCCCTCTGCTTTTACAGAAGGTTTACAAACTCGATCATTAGACATCTTAAAAATACCATGGATAATTGTGCACTCTCTGGAAAGGTGACTGGAGCGGCTTCTGAAACCACAGTAGTCTTTATCCCCAAAGCGGGTAAAGACCATTCTGATCGGAAAAACTTTCTCCCAATTTCATTAATAATATAGAAGTCAAAATCATTGCCATAATTCTAGCCAAATGATTGAAGCTGTCCATCCCTTAGCTGATTCATAATGGGAGGTTCGCCAGATACAATATACACACTTTTTGTCACATTATCGAAAATGCCAGTTTCTCTTCCACACCATCTTCGGCGATCAACTTTGATGCCGAAAAGGCGTTCCATGAAGTTTCCTGGCCTTTCCTCCCGGCTGTCCTGGAAGCTCATAATCTTGGTAACTAATTTATTAACATAGTCATGGCCCTTTATGATAACCTCAAAGCTAATATTAGAATAAATGGCACCACCTCTGCCTCCTTTAGCCTTCACCAATGTACAACAAGGGCTGCACCTGTCCTCGCTGTTATTTTTACTTTCCATTGATCCCTTACTTACACTTCTAAATTCATGCTCTGAAATAAAAGGGCTTGCATTTGGCTCCAGTTCGTGTAAGACCGCAGCATAGGTGGATGATATTCAGATTTTTACGGAGGGCATTGAAAAGGGGATTCCAAGCATCACCAGGAGTATCCAGGAGTTCACTTTAATTAAGGACAAAACTGAGGCCTTCCCTTTGAACCCCATAGACTTCTCCTCACACTGGTCTTCAGTGGCAGCCCAAACATCTCAAGTACTTGGGCATTTGGTTCTGAAAAGATTTTGCTGAAGCGTTACATTACATTGAAGCTCAGCCTATCTCCAAAGTTAAGGATCTTCTGTTATCCTGGTCTCCCAAGTACATTACATGGTGGGATAGGCTACAGACATTAAAGATGATGATAACCTCAGTTGTGCATTTTGTGTCCCCTATGCTACTGATTTAATTATCTCTCTCCTTTTTCAGGATATTGACAGATTAACCTCTAAATTTTTGTGGAGCAACAAAAGAGCGAGGATCTCATATAAGTCACTTTGCGAAAGTTATGCTAATGGGGGATGCGATTTCCCAAATTGGAATCTTTTAGTCCGCATTTCCAGCCACTTAGAGAGCGTTCTGGCTTATGCCTGACTCCATTCATAATTCATATGCCAATGTGGCTAGGAAAATCCCTCACTGATGGGCCGTCAAGGGTATTAATCAAATCAAAGACCTTTACGATGATAATAACTCTTCTCTACCCTTGCCCGCTTGGCGCAACTGTATGTCCTTCCTAAATTGGACTTCTATTCTTTCCTGAAAATCAAGATAAAATTGTCCAAGTTCAAACATGTTATCCGGCCGTCACTGTTGGGTCGTCTAGCTATTAGGTCACAATGCCTCCAAGATCTACAAACCATAGCAAATCCTACCCTAACACAGCCTACAGTTCTACTTGCCAAATGGGCTAGTCATTTTGATTCTGATGTTTTTGAACACATCTCAGACGACAATTGGCAAAATATTAGCTGACTATCTCTGCACAATAAAATAGCCCCTTCCCTCCTACAGTCAAAATTCTTTATAATGAATCTGCTTCATTGGACCCCAGCCAGGCTACACAAACTAAATCTGCGGGACAAGGACTCCTGTTGGAATTGCGACGAGGAGTCTGGCTTTTACCAGCACATGCTCTTTCAGTGTCCCCTTCTAGCTTACTATTGGGCTCCAATACAAACCTGGCCCTCAGGTATGTTTAATATTTGGATTATTTTAGATTTTCCCATAGTGGTGCTGGGTCCTTGCACCTCGAAGACTAGCTTTAACCTGAAAGCCATGGGCATGGCTCTGCTTGACCTTCTGTTGGTGATTGCCATGAAAGTAATCCTGTCTGAATGCAAATCCTTTAACCATCTTTCCTTCAACACATGGTGGGCCTGGTTTCTTTTTTAAAAGGAGCTCATGGCTCTCATTCTACATGTCATTCCTACCCTCAAATCACTAGTTGAGTCTGGAAATCCCTTGACAAATTTGTGGAGTCCAAAAAGACAACCCCCACACACTTAATAATAATAATAATAATATGAAACTTGTAACGCGCTCAGCTTACCCAGGGGCATCCCGGCGCAACAGACCAAAAGGAGAGACTACACTAATCACTACTGTGGAAACAGATGGGTCTTAAGAAGTTTCCTAAATGGTAGGATCTTAGGCTCTGAGCGAATCTTGAGGGGCAAGGAGTTCCAAAGAGTCGCCACCTGCACAGAGAAACGCCTGCCCCCAGAGCGAGCTCTCCTTACCCTCGCTGACTGCAGCAGATGTTTTTGGTCCGAGCGCAAAAGGCGTGGGGGCTTATAAGGTCAGGCCATGTTCGCAAGAATGGGGGGACCTTTGCCATGCAGAATTTTGTGGGCCGTGCCTAGCGCTTTAAATTTCACCCGCTCCTTCACAGGGAGCCAGTGAAGCGTTTTGAGGGCCGGGGCGGCAGACTGCCTTCTGGGAACATCCATAAGGACTCTCGCAGCTGCATTTTGCACCTGTTGGAGAATTTTAAAGGTCGCTTCGGGAGCACCGAGAAACAGCGCATTTCCATAGTCAAGCCTCGATAGGATTAAACCACGTATCAAAAGCTTCTTTGCTGGATCAGGAAGCAGTGGTAACACCTTTCGGGCTGACCTCAGCAGACCGAAGCAAACCCCCGCGGTCTTCCTGGCGTGGGTCCTAAAGGAAAGATCTTCCTCCAACCATACTCCCAAGGACTTGATCTCCTTCTTGGGAGATGGTGGATCACCAAGAGACCGGGGCCAACAGCTGGCAATAATGGAGGGACTGGAATTACCCAGGAGCATCAGCTCGGTTTTTCCTCCATTAAGCTTTAGGGCAGAGTTAGACATCCAACGATAAACATTGGCAAGGCAGTCGTGTAACACCTCAGGTTGTTCCGCCAACTGGGTGAGGCCCACCACTAACTGAGTATCATCAGCGTAGCTGATGATCTTTACCCCTGAAGGGGCAACCACTCTTTCAAGTGGAGTCATGTATATATTAAATAAGGTAGGGCTCAGTGATGAGCCCTGTGGGACTCCACATTGAAGAGGGAATAGGGCAGACTGCTCTGCTCCTTCCCAGACTTGGTAGAAACGGTTGGAGAGAAAAGATCCCAACCATTCCAAGGCCGTCCCTGAGACACCTACCTCTGACAGACGTTGGAGGAGCACCTGATGACTCACGGTGTCAAAGGCAGCACTCAAGTCCAGGAGGATCACTGCCACTGACCCTCCTGTATCTAGAGTGCTCCTTGCTTCCTCCACTACTGCCAGCAAGGCTGGCCGGGCCGGAAACCAGTCTGGGAGTCTCCCAACAGGTGGTTGGACTCTAGGTGGTGAGAAAGCTGACGGTTAGCCAGCTTCTCTGCAACTTTTGAGAACCCAGGCAAAAGTGAAATTGGCCTGAAGTTGGCCAAGTTGGATGGATCCAATCCTGGTTTCTTCAATAAGGCTTTTACCACTGCCTTTTTCCATCTCTGGGGCACTGTGCTGTGAGAGAATGAGAGATTCATGAGGTCGGTAAGCGGGGTTGACAAGGTGTTAGCCACAAGCTTAAGGTATTTTATGGGCACTGGGTCACTCGGAGATCCACTCTTCATCTCTAACAAGACTTTTATGACCTCCGCTTCTGAGAAGGGACCAAAGGCGGCTAGCTCCGTCAAGCATTTTATTGGACTAGCAGCCAGCTCAGTAATTTGAGGGATAGCGGGCAAGGAGGATAGTATTTTCTCTATTTTAGAATGGAAGAAGCTAGCCAATTCCTCACATTTTTCTTTAGGCTTATCGTGCACGACTGGGGGGACGGGGGCTTTCAGAAGTTCCTTAAAAATTTTGAGCGATTCTCCAGAGGAATTACTTGCCCTCTCAATCCTGTCGCTAAAAAAATTCCTTTTAGCATCCTTTAGTGCACTTTTATATTTCCTCATCTCTCTTTTATAGTTGGCCCGGCTTTCTTCCGTCTGCTCTCTCCTCCAGGCACGTTCAAGCCTTTTACAAGAGCTTCTGAAACTCCTAAGTTCGGGGGTGTACCAGGGGGCAGAGCCGATTCTTCTCTCCCTGACGAGCCTCCTTTTTTTAGGAATCAGTGAGTCCAGAGAGTTAGTAAGCCATTCGCCCAAATGCTGATTAGCGATATTGGAATCATCTGCAGGGTAAGGACGAGTTCTAGCTAGCTCTTCCGCCCACCTGTCCACCGGTAGCTTCGACCAAAGTCGTTCTACCGAATGTTGTCTAGGTGCGGGGTCTCTCCGGTTTCCCAGCAGCCAACTAAACGGAATGAGATGGTGATCCGTCCAGGGGAGAGCCAACATCTGGAGAGCTTGCAGATTTGCAGAATTGGCCAGAACCACATCAAGCTGATGACCTCTATTATGGGTAACTCCCACATTAGCAAGATGTAGGTCCAATGCGCCAAGCGAGCTTAATAAATCTCTTGCTACTACATCATTGGGGTCATCAAAATGAAGGTTAAAGTCCCCAAGAATAACAAAGTTGGACGAGGCAGCGGCTAGTGGGATAACAGCCTCAATAAGAGAGTCTACGAAATTCCCCAGCGTAGCGGGAGGCCTATACACAAGGAGGCCGGAGATGGAGACAGTAGAGGATATGCAAAGGGAAAATTGACAACTTTCAGAGTTGTTAATGCCGCAGTCTACTGCTTTGCATACAAATATGTCTCTATACACAATGGCCAGTCCACCCCCTCTCCCCTCCGGCCTATCCAAATGAAAAAAGAGGTAACCCGGAGGGAGAGCGTTGACAATATCGGGACCGGAACACGTGGTCAGCCACGTTTCCGTCAGGAACAAGGCATCCAAACTATGGTCCAGGAGGAGGGAGTGAATTTCCATAGCGTGACAAGGCAGTGATCTGCAATTGAGCAGAGCCATAGTGAGAGACTCATAGTTATTACAAATATTATACGGGCGACATCCAAGACAATGTTTGAATGCAGTGCCCTCTGCCCAATAGTAACCGCAATTGGGATGTTTTGGCGCGCGTATCGAGAGCAGAAAGTCCCGTGAATACCTGTAGGAGGTGGCCAAAGGACTGGAAGGATTGAGCAGAGAGGCGCGCCCTGTGCCCGTCTGGGCCCGGACGGGCACAGACGGGCTTGACTCTGGCGAAACTCCGGCGACAATCCGGCGATGACGCTGCGTGATGACGCTGCGCGTCAGCATGGCTGGCTTTATGTTCGCCGAGCGCGTGGACACTAGAGCGCTAACCGCGCCGCCTACAATGTCCCCCCTCCCAAGATGGCCGCCAAACGAGACAGTGGGCAGGGACCCGCTAAAACGCGGTGAATTGACCAAAATTAGAGTGGGGGTAAGGTGGCAGCAATGCGGGTATGCGAGAGACCCTAATTAAAAGCAGGGAAAAACGAGTAACTAAAGAAAAAAAGAATGGACAAAAACGGGAACGGTTAAAAAACGATTTAAATTCGGATGCCAGCAGCAGAATAGCAGTAGGTGCAGAGCTTTCCTAGCGTTTGTGGTCAGAGATGTTAAGGGTGCTCACCTGTGAGTTGCCTGGCTTTATGCTCGCCGAGCGCGTGGACACTAGAGCGCTAACCGCGCCGCCTACAATGTCCCCCCTCCCAAGATGGCCGCCAAACGAGACAGTGGGCAGGGACCCGCTAAAACACGGTGAATTGACCAAAATTAGAGTGGGGGTTAGGTGGCAGCAATGCGGGTATGCGAGAGACCCTAATTAAAAGCAGGGAAAAACGAGTAACTAAAGAAAAAAAGAATGGACAAAAACGGGAACGGTTAAAAAACGATTTAAATTCGGATGCCAGCAGCAGAATAGCAGTAGGTGCAGAGCTTTCCTAGCGTTTGTGGTCAGAGATGTTACCAATATCAATCTTTACAATATATACATTTTCTCACTCGGAGTTCCTACTCCCTGTCTTCTTCCTTTCCTCTTCCACTGCCCCTTATAATCTTTGTGGATCTGGGATACTCTTGCCCAATAGCTCTCAAACTCCTCACATAGTTTTCACGCTACATTCGCCCCTACTAATAGAGTTCTACCTAATTATGCTTCTAGTGGCTGCAAATATCTCCATTTTAGCATCTGGATATCTTGCCTGGAAGTTGGTTGTTTCCTACTAAGGCTACTCATGTATCTATTTCCACAATCCTATATTGTATAATCTCTTGGGATGTTCTGCCTCTGTTTGCATCACTGATCCTCTGTAATATCGGTCTGTCTGTACGTGTTTTCTTATTAAAACCAATAAAACTTCTAGAACAAAATGAGAATTTATCGAATAGACTGTATGATGTTCAGTTTTCAATGCGCCATTCTTGGTGGAGGAATATAGCTACCTTTCAGAGATTTGTTATAGTTATCCATTTGACATGTCTTGATAGATGAAATTAATGTAACTTGCTTTCTGTCTTCCCAGTACAAGCAGTGGTGCATGGCCATGGACCAGGGGAAGATCCCCTCTGAAATCAAAGCCCTTCTCACTGGAGAGGAGCAGAACAAGGTGCACCTTAGCTCCACCAAGCAGACCAGGGCTGTCAAGGCGGAGGCCAATGGAAACCGTTGCTGTAAGTGTCTTTTCATTTCTCCTCTCTGACACTGCAGGAACACATTTACAGCTTTGCTGTTAACCTCTGGGATTTATTTTACCACATTTGGCATTTTAATTATTGAATTGAATAATAGTCCCTTACCAGGATCCCTTCGGAATTACCAGACAACTATGCTATTACTGTTCTTATAAAACCGCAGCATACGCAGATGATATTCTGATTGTTACTGAGGACAAGGCGATTCCAAGCATCACCAAGATTATCCATGAGTTTCCTAGGGTTTTTGGGTACCCTTTAATAAGGGCAAAACTGAGGTCTTCCCTTTCAACCCCATATGGTTCTCTTCACACTTGGGCGACTCTGGTGTTAAGAGGTAGCCCAAACATCCTGAATAATGACAGTCCCCGACCAGTTTCACATTACATCTTCAAGAATTCAATTTAAAATACTAAATGTCTTGGGAAAAATAAAACTTTAGAGTTAATCATATGCCATCCAACAGTTAAGATAAAGATAAACACTAAAAACATGGATGTTCTAACCGTCATATTGTTATAAGTTTCCAGTAGTGTGCTGCCAAGGCGCCAAGAGATCCCTCTGGGGATGATTTGTTGCCCAATACAAGTCCTAATAATAAAATAATTACTCTACTTGTACACTAATTTAGTTCTTCACTATCAAAGCTGTTCAAAAAGCATCAGCTCAAAAAATCACCATCCAAAGAACGTTTGGGCATTTAGCCCCTGCCTGAAAAGAATTGCATTGTTTCCTTTCCCTTCCCTTCCTGAATCCACTTAGATGTTTGTTGCATGATCTGTAAAGCAGTTCACTTGATCAATCTGTCAGTCGTGCCTTTAAACTCAATTCAGCAGAAAGCACACTTCTTGATAGGCCAGAAATCCTGAAGAGTCACAGAGAAGATGCATGCCAATAGGCTTTGTTGGCTTATTTACAGAGACTCCCAAACAACTTATCGCTGCAACTCAGACTTGCTCCTGATGTTATGCAATGAAGTCATGATTTTGAAACACATCTCTTTAGCAATCTTCCTACTATTCTCGATTAACTCCTTACACCTGACCATGATACTATGTTGTTCCTTTATTTGTATGCATTTATTGTCCTATGTGTTTCTATCCTCACATGTTGTTTAAGTGTTGTGCTGCTCTGTACGGAGCTTCAAAACCTTCTGAGGCTATGTCCATGCTTTATAAATGTCGCGGTTAAAAAAAAAAAAAAAGAAACCATCTACCTTTTAAGTAATAAAATCCCTGTAAGATTTCAACAATGTTTGCTTTATTTTCATCTTACTTTCCTAGTGGTATGTTTTACTAGATCACTTGCAAACACTGCCTGGTAGATTCCCTTCGGCCCTTAGTTAGGCAAGTCCAGTTGCATACAAACTTACCAGTTCGAGCTAGAGAAAAAGGCTGGCTGTGACTTGACCCACACAGCTTACGCAGTTTACACGAAGACAATCCTTATTGGACAACTATTGGATCCTGCCTCAGACTGTCGGGAATGTATGTTAAGGGGACATTCTTTTAATAGCAGACAGCTGGTACCTTAGAATTTTGAGGGAGTTAGTGTTACTGATCCCATGTATTTCACTCATGTCTTTGCTCTTTTGAATTGGGTCATTTGAGTCTACCGGCTCTGGGTTTGTATTTCAGACGTTGGTAAATTGATTGATAGCCGGGGCTGGAGGCTCAGTGGATAAATGCGTCCACTGCAGGGGCTTGTGTTTGACCTCATGGTCACAGGTTCAAATCCAGGTGGGTCCACTCATCCATCTGTGGCCGATACAATGAGTACCATTGAGTCCGGTAACAAGAAACATCTGTTATTCAGTGCCAAGATACCTACGGGTGAACTTGCGCTTTACAAATATACATGTTATGTTATTTTAAAGCAAGACCTGTCAGAACGTTTCACTCTGAACCATCATTATGTTACCTTCAGCCTTTGTTGTTCCATGTCATACATACATTTATTGTTACTTATTCGCTAAGGCAGAGGCTCTGTGAAAGTAAATAGGAGAATTAGGAATAACTCTTCCACCTACATCTCTGAAGTTCGACTATGATTGTTTTCTATGCCAGGTATGACCAACTCCGTTTGGCAAACTCTTTTTGGCATCCACGATAATACATATTGCTGGTTATCCTTTCTTTTAATTATTCATTTAGAATGAATATCTTTCTAATATCATCAAATATGTCTCTTTCCTACAGAAAGCTTGATCAGTAAGTTTTCCACCCATGTGGCAATTGTAGCGATTACTTTGGCACTTACATTTTTCAGTGTGATGATGGTATACAAAGAATAGAAAACACGAAATAAATTTTAAAAAAAAGAGATTCTGTGCTGCCTTTGTCTGCTTTTGGTTTGCGTCTAAAGTAACAATTGTCTTTTATTATTGTTATGTGCGACAGAGAATTTCTGAGTGCTGTAGAGAGTTACTTACTGAGTCATACATGTTTTTATAAAAGAGCCCAGCATACATATTTGATACATGTGAGCTAGTGGCTAGGTCGCTGGCGGTGAATTCTGGAAACCTAGGTTCTATGCTAGACTTTGGCACTTGTTCTATGATTTGGGCAAATGAGATGCAAATGTGAAATAAACTTATTCTTTAATTCCGGTTTGGGCGAGCTCAAACTTTAGATCTGCATATGCTCCCACCTGAAAAAATATTCTAGTTTGCCCCACTGGTATATTTGCATCAAACCTTTTACAAACTGGCGAGGGCACAGTCCACATTAAAAAATCATTTATTTGGTACTACGAAAAGCCCAACATGTGTTTTGCGATGTTCATCAGTGCCATCTAGTATATTATACTTGGGTTTGAATATGCGCTACTACTTGCTTCTCAAAAGTCAGTATGATTTGCCAATGTTTGTGTGCTCCTGGGGCAGCGTCTTCATTCTCGACGTCCTAAAACCAAATAAATTGCTGCACTTCCTGCAAGAAATGTGTCCCCCTGGGCACTACTATTGTCCTTCAAATAGGCTCTTCCAGTAGATAATGAAGGTAAACAAATTATTTCTGAATGAATGTAAATCTTTGTATTTTATTCATACATTATATAATTTAATTCCATGCTTTTTGTATAGCTCATAGTATAGGGACTGTCATCCAATACATTTTGGGTATCGTTACCCTTCATCAGGGATTAGTCCTACATACAACACAAATATCATCAGGGACTATACACATAGTCATCAATGTGATACATATCATAGCTTAATGGTGACCCATGCAAAAATGGTGAGCTATTGGTGTTTTCGATTGAATTTAAATGGTCAAAAGTATAAAAATGAGAAAATGATTGTTTATAGTAACAGCTGGTCGAAAGAATAGCTGTTAAGATTTTTCGTTTTGTTGATGGCAGTGACATTGCATACGTTATGGTGCTGGATTAGTTAGTTGGAATCTAAAACATCAACAAACAGCTGACAAAGCATTCCCAGGAAATGAACGAAAGAAAAATACGTAAATTCCGTCGTGACACAGTAGACTATAAACTCGGAGAAGTTTACAGTTGGGCAGAAGTCTACGCTAGACGAAGGCAGAATAAATCACATTCTCAACTGACAGTGACACCACTAGAAGACCACCAAGGATCACCACTCCATCTACAATTGAACCTACACAAACTCAAACTCAAACAACAATACAAGCTCATACATCAGGAGAACCTTTTTTAAAGGAAGGCCACCTAGAAAAAGGAGACCCAGGAGGAGTCAAAGGGAACCCCAAACACGAGAAGCACCATGGGAAGGAAGAAAGACAAAGGCAAAAAGCCAACAACAACATGTTTGGTTATCAACATATCAGATCAACAATTCAGTGACATTGAACTACAAACACTACAAAAAGGAACATCATATGTCTATACTAACAATACTAACCATTTGGAGCTTGAAGTGAGCCTTTTCAAACTGATGCGAAAATTACAATTACAACATTATTTTGAAAACCTAGTAATACCACAGACCAACATGGAACCTGACCAACTAAGAGGGTTATCGCCCCCAAGCACATACATGGCACCAACAGCCTCAAGTCTTAGATACGTTTGAAAGTCTAGTAAAACAAGATTTAACAAAATTGAACCTTACCAACAAGGAAACCAGAACAAATCTCACACAAAAAGAGTTTGGCATCATAAAAAAACATTGTTAATAACTCTAAAATAACATGCCAAAAAGCCGACAAAGGAGGAGCCCTAGTCATAATGAACACAGCCGATTATGAAACACAAGTGAACAAACATCTTACAGATGAAACAACGTATATCCAAATGGATATGAATCCCACAGAATCCTTCCACACTACTTTGAAAGATCTCATCAATCATGCCTATGACAGCGGTGTAATCAACAACAGAACAAAAACATTTTTAATTCAAGAATATCCTAAGAGCCCAACCATTTACATCGTACCAAAGATACACAAAGACCCTATCCATCTACCTTTCAGACCCCTAGTGTCAACCAAAGGAAGCATACACAAACCCATCGGGCTATTTATAGATCGATACCTACAGCCTATGGTGTTCAAAATGCAAACATTTGTAAAGGACACAACAGACTTCCTCAAAAAACTACAAAATATCACAATTGACACATATGAAACCATTCTAATGTGCACCGTAGATGTGAAGTCATTATATACTTCAATACCTCACAAACTAGGAATAGAAGCAGTAGAACAAGAACTCCTGCACTCGGATCTGAACATGGAAACACAAGTTTTTCTCATGGAATTACTGCAATTCACCTTGTTCCAAAGCTATTTCACATGGAAAAACCAATGGTTCTTACAAACTACAGGTACTTCCTGTGCAATTGTCCCGCACCGGCGTGCGCCAATTTTTTTCATGGATAAATTTGAGCAAGACAACCTTTTTAACCAAGGACCCCTGGATCAAATAAAGTAAATTATTTTGGCGTTACATAGATGACATTTTCATTGTATGGAATGGCCCAAAATCTATACTAACTGAAGCATTGGATAAACTCAATCACATAAACAACAGAATACAATTTACATATGATGTACAAAGAGAACAAATAACATGCTTGGACGTCCAAATTACTTTTAACAACAACCCATTCAAAACTGACATATACAGAAAACCAACTGATCGAAACAACACACTGCATTATGCAAGTTTCCACCAAGAGTCATTGAAACAACATTTACCCTAGTTTGCAAATGTTGCGAGTCAAACGCATTGTATCTAATCCACAAACAGCAGTCATAAGGCTACAAGAAATGACAGATCGCTTCATACAAAGAGGTTACCCAAACAAATTACTAGAGGAAGCCAAATACAGATGCCAACTCAAAAATAGAAATGACCTATTACAAAAATTAACATTCACCAGAAAGAATCTCATAGTGATGGTGCCTAATTTTCCACAGCAAGTCAAACAAGCATTGGAAATGCAATAGGTCTCGGATTTATTTGAGTTAGAGCTAATGGCATTGTCAATGGCAATGTCTTTTAGCCATGTGTTATGGAGTGTATGCATGTGGTGTGTAGTGGAATTATGTGGGTTGGATTGGAATTGTAGCAATGGTGACATGCTGCGCTTTAGATGAATATGTTTAAAAGTAAAGTGCACCATACTGCGATTGCTACAATAGTTTATTGTGGATGCGTTAACAATTGATGTGTGCACTGATGGCTGGTGGTGTGTGTGCCTGTAGAAATTGTTCACTGATGGCTGGTGGTGTGTGTGCTTGGTGGAAGCGTGCACTGCCGGCTGGAGGTGTGTGTGCCTGGTGGAAGCGTGCACTGACGGCTGTTGGTGTGTGTGCCTGGTAAAAGCGTGCACAGACGGCTGGTGGTGTGTGTGCCTGGGGAAAGCGTGCACTGACGGCTGGTGGTGAGTGCGCCTGGTGAAAGCAAGCACTGACGGCTGGTGGTGTTTGTGCCCGGTGAAAGCGTGCACTGATGGCTGGTGGTGTTGGTGCCTGGTGAAAGCGTGCACTGACGGCTGGTGGTGTGTGTGTGTGGTTGCGTGTGTGGTGGTGAGTGTGTGGTGGTGAGTGTGTGGTGGTGAGTGTGTGGTGGTGAGTGTGTGGTGGTGAGTGTGTGGTGGTGAGAGAGTGGTGTGTGTGTGTGTGGTGTGTGTGTGGTGTGTGTGTGGTGTGTATGTGGTGTGTATGTGGTGTGTGTGTGGTGTGTGTGTGTGTATGTGGTGTGTGTGTGATGTGTGTGTGGTCTTATGTATGTGTGTGTGGTGGACTTAGTTCAAGTGTTCGTACCCTGCACACTCACACACTGCCCCTACACACTCACACACTGCTCACCCTGCACACTCACACACTGTTCACCCTGCACACTCACACACTGTTCACCCTGCACACTCACACACTGCAGTCACTGTCACTCTGCAGTCACTGTCACTCTGCAGTCACTCTGCAGTCACTCTGCAGTCACTCTGCAGTCACTCTGCAGTCACTCTGCAGTCAGTCACTCTGCAGTCACACTCTCTGCAGTCACTCTGCAGTCACACTCACTCTGCAGTCACACTCACTCTGCAGTCACTCTGCAGTCACACTCACTCTGCAGTCACTCTGCAGTCACACTCACTCTGCAGTCACTCTGCAGTCACACTCACTCTGCAGTCACTCTGCAGTCGCACTCACTCTGCACTCACTCTACACTCACTCTGCACTCACTCTGCACTCACTCTGCACTCGCAGTCACTCTGCACTTACTCTGCACCTGCACTCACTCTGCACCTGCACTCACTCTGCACCTGCACTCACTCTGCACCTGCACTCACTCTGCACTCACTCTGCACTCACTCTGCACTCACTCTGCACTCACTCTGCACTCACTCTGCACTCACTCTGCACTCACTCTGCACTCACTCTGCACTCACTCTGCACTCACTATGCACTCACTATGCACTCACTATGCACTCTGCACTCACTCTGCACTCACTCTGCACTCACTCTGCACTCACTCTGCACTCACTCTGCACTCACTCTGCACTCACTCTGCACTCACTCTGCACTCACTCTGCACTCACTCTGCACTCACTCTGCACTCACTCTGCACTCACTATGCACTCTGCACTCACTATGCACTCTGCACTCACTATGCACTCTGCACTCTGCACTCACTCTCACTCTCACTCTGCACTCACACTCACTCTCACTCTGCACTCACACTCACTCTGCACTCACACTCACTCTGCACACTGTTCACCCTGCACTCTCACACACTGTTCACCCTGCACACACACACTGCAGTCACTGTCACTCTGCAGTCACTCTGTAGTCACTGTCACTCTGCAGTCACTCTGTAGTCACTGTCACTCTGCAGTCACTCTGCACTCTGCACTCACTCTGCACTCTGCACTCACACTCACTCTCACTCTGCACTCACACTCACTCTGCACACTGTTCACCCTGCACTCTCACACACTGTTCACCCTGCACACACACACTGCGGTCACTGTCACTCTGCAGTCACTCTGCAGTCACTGTCACTCTGAAGTCACCCTGCAGTCACTCTGCAGTCACTGTCACTCTGCAGTCACTCTGCAGTCACTGTCACTCTGCAGTCACTCTGCAGTCACTCTGCAGTGACACTCACTCTGCAATCACTCTGCAGTCACACTCAATCTGCAGTCACTCTGCAGTCGCACTCACTCTGCACTCACTCTGCACTCACTCTGCACCTGCACTCACTCTGCACTCACTCTGCACCTGCACTCACTCTACACTCTGCACTCACTCTACACTCGCACTCACTCTGCACTCTGCACTCACTCTACACTCGCACTCACTCTGCACTCACTCTGCACTCACTCTGCACTCACTCTGCACTCACTCTGCACCTGCACTCACTCTACACTCTGCACTCACTCTGCACTCACTCTGCACTCACTCTACACTCACTCTACACTCACTCTGCACTCTACACTCACTCTGCACTCTACACTCACTCTGCACTCTACACTCACTCTGCACTCTACACTCACTCTGCACTCACTCTGCCCCTGCACTCACTCTGCACTCACTCTGCACTCACTCTGCACTCACTCTGCACTCACTCTGCACTCACTCTGCACTCACTCTGCACTCACTCTGCACTCACTCTGCACTCACTCTGCACCTGCACTCACTCTACACTCTGCACTCACTCTGCACTCACTCTGCACTCACTCTGCACTCACTCTGCACTCACTCTACACTCACTCTACACTCACTCTGCACTCTACACTCACTCTGCACTCTACACTCACTCTGCACTCTACACTCACTCTGCACTCACTCTGCCCCTGCACTCACTCTGCACTCACTCTGCACTCACTCTGCACTCACTCTGCACTCACTCTGCACTCACTCTGCACTCACTCTGCACTCACTCTGCACTCACTCTGCACTCACTCTGCACTCACTCTGCACTCACTCTGCACTGTGCACTCACTCTGCACTCTGCACTCACTCACTCTGCATTCTGCACTCACTCTGCACTCACACTCACTCTGCACTCACACTCACTCTGCACTCACTCTGCACTCACACTGCACTCACACTCACTCGGCACTCTCACTCTGCACTCACACTCTGCAGTGTGTGGGTGTCTCCCTGAAAAAGATGGGGAGCCACAGGGAAGAGATAGTGTGTGCTTGTGAGAGCCGAGGGTCCGACGGGTCTGTACAGAGGGCACTGCCAGAACTAAGTATGTCCCAGTACTGTAATACCTGACGCTGCGGCGGGTCAGGATTGGTGTGCATCGGAAGAGCAGAGTGTGCGTCAGTCGTGTAACAGCAGAGGCTGCCAAGGTCTGGGTCGAGGTACTTTGGCACAGTGTGGTGGTGCTGTAACAGATGCTGTGCTAGTCCCGACTGAGATACGTTGGCTGAAGTGAGTGCGCCCTGTATTGCACAGCAGGGGGGGCGGCAGCTCTGCATTAAGACACATTGGCAGAGCTGCGGCGTTCCGGGACTGCTGGAGCCCAGGGTGCGGTCGGTCTGGATTGAGGTGGGTAGGATGCGCCTCAGTACAAAAATAGCAGAGGGTCAACAGTTCAGGACTGAGGTACACTGACCGAGTTGTGTGCGCCCCGGACCTAAAAACAGGAGAAAATGGCGCTGTGCACCCCTGTACTGAAAGAGCAGTGTGCATGGCATGTGAGAATTGAGGTACACTGCCGGAGCTATGCTCGCTCCGCAACTAAAATAGCAGAGGATGCGGCAGGTCGGGATTGAGGTGCACTGACAGAGCTGTGCACGCCTGGTACTGAAATAGCAGAGGATGCGGCAGGTCGGGATTGAGGTGCACTGACAGAGCTGTGCACGCCTGGTACTGAAATAGCAGAGGATGCGGCAGGTCGGGATTGAGGTACACTGCCGGAGCTAAGCTTGCTCCGGAACTGAAATAGCAGACGATGTGGCAGGTCGGGATTGAGGTGCACCGACAGCTGTGGTGTGCGCGCCTAGTAATGAAAGAGCAGAGGGAGTGGCTTCCCTGGAATCAGAATTGAGGCCCAATGCCTGAGCTATGGCGCCCCTGTACAATGATAAGGATGCGGGGGGTCAGGATAGAAGCCCACGGAAGAGCAGTCGGAGTTCTCGGTACCTGACACAGCGACGCTTCTTTACACGCAGGGTTAAGGTGCATCTCCGGCGCGCTGGCAATAAGCTCGTGCTCACTCACATGCCTGGTCCGCACAATAGAGTTATCCGAGTGCTCACATCCTGTTAAACTGCTCCCATGTACTTCATAACAACTCGGCATGTACCTCCGATGAAAAACTGAACGCGCGTAGAATCCCCGAACAAACAAGCTTCACAACGCCGGACCACAGATCGCGAAAGCGATCCAATTGTAAAAAAAACAAGAACAAGGAAGCTGCGCGCTGAGCGCTGCAGAATTGTGAACGCGCCCGGCCATCTGGATTCACTAACGGAGGCACCCTGACAGCTCCTAATTATAATTTATGTACTTCTTTGCGCGAGCACGAACGAAATATGCCCAAAATGGCGGAACAAAACTACATTTACCCTATCACTTCAAGCCTATTAAAACGAAAACACTAGGAAGACGAATCACTGGCCAGATAACAGAAAACGCTAAGGAATGTGTGGAATTCCTCTCCCCAAGGCCCTAGGAGATACTTCTTTTTTTTCTTCTAACGTTAGGATCTCGAAACTCCTCCCCCACTTACAGTGGGGAGGAGTCCGAGCCCTAAAAATGAAATGCATCATTAAACGATATTGGTCAATGTTAACATTGGAACCAGACTTCAAGAATCTATTCAAGGAATTACCCACCTTTGCATACACCAGGAATAAAAATATGGGGGAAATGCTCAAACAAACCATGACAGAGTACAAAGGAGCACACCAAGGAACCATGGCTTGCCATAATTGCAACAATTGTAATAACATTATAACAGGTGCAATTATAACACATCCAAGAAAAGGTCATAACATCAAACTCACGGCCATATGTGACACCATGAACGTAGTTTACATACTGAAATGCCCTTGAGGCATAGTTTATTTTGGCAAAACCGAAAGGAAAATGAAGATCAGAATTAATGAATATAAATCCAACATACGTTCAAAGACCTCAAATCAGTCGTGGCTAACCATTTTCTCCAAAACAATCACAACATCAGTCAACAAAAATTCTTGATCCTGGAAGTGGTATTGAATAAAGAAGGTCGAGATAATAGAAAGTATCTCCTTCAGTGAGAAAACTATTGGATAAAAAAGTTGGATAGCATACATCCTTTTGGAATGAATGAACGCATAGAATTGGCATGCTACCTATAATGAACTTGAATAACGTTATTCCAAACTTTTCTCCTCATATTTTGTTTCTACTGTTCACTGTTTTTATTTCATCGGTATGTTCATACCTGTAATACACGATCACCAAAGATGGCCACTGTAATCACTAGAAACAAGTCTTTCCGTTATTACATTTAAAGATGGCCACCAGAGTCACTTGAAACGAATCCTTTCTCTATCACTATAACCACCACAAGTTAAAATCACATTCGAACCGGGACACAAACATACAACACACCCGACAGAACGCTAGATGAAACTAGCTACACGTATTAAGGTATGTAAATAATGTCTTGCACCGTAACCCATGCGATGTCACTGCCATTAACAAAACGAAAAATCTTAACAGCTATTCTCTCGACCAGCTGCTACTTTTAACCAATCATTTTCTTGTTTTTAGGTCTCGCCTATGCAGCGCGCATGCCCTGAAAAGGCAAAAAGACGTTTTGGGATCGCTTTGGCTTTTCAGCCAAGCATGTGTACGTGTTCCGTTGCCTTCAATGGCAACGCCTGCACGTGTAGAGATTCACTTGCGGGAGCGAGCTCCACCATGTGGTAGCAATTATCGCTCCCGCAAGTGAATCGCGCAGGTCCCCCTCCTCCCGCTGCAGCTCGAGCTTGTGCTTGTATTGCTTGACTATTGCTTGCAGACGCCTCGCGTACCAATGGCGGCAACTTGCAAGCCCCTGTTCCTGTGGTTGTGAAGTGCACTATAGGGGACCAGTTCAGCATGCAACTCTTCGAGACCCACCTTTTAATGCAGCTGCTTGCAGCAGCGCTCATAAGAGCTTATTATCGCTGCAAATTGGCTAATCCAGTTCAGAATACCACTGTTAAGATTGGCGTTTTGTCAAAGGCAGCTACTTTCGCAAACAGTTCGTCGTAGCCGGGTGGTAGCTAATGCGTGAGTGCTTTAATTTCTGCGTAGGCACATTTCAGCTCGACCCAGGCGATTTGATATTTTCTGCCACCTGGATAAAGAGGAGCTTTTATAACCTGCATTCTGTGTATAATTATCGCTGGGCCGTTTTATTTTAACATAATGGATTACAAGCTTTTGCTCGCCGTCCGTGGAGAAGTCTTTCAATCATTGTTTAAAAGTTGTAAGGAAAGAGTCGGGTCCATAAGTGGGGATTCTGCTACCTACTCAGGTCGTTGAGAGTGGGGCCGCTAACTCCCCATTCCTCAGATGGACCTTCAAGGACTAATTTATAAACCCTCTGTAATCCTGACCCTCGGAATTACTCGACTCTGTGGGGAGAGGATGTGTGTGGTCTAACCAGGGCTTTAACCACTTGGATGCTAAGGCTTCTCAAGGATGTTCATGTAATTTCCATTGAAATCAATGGAAACTCCATGACGAGCTGAGCTCGTCATGAGCGTCGAAGGGGTTAAGTGGAATGAAAAAACTTGGAGGGTCTCTCCAAGGGGCGTGGCCGATGTAATTAAGTGCGTGGCTTAAAAACACTTTAGGTAAAAATTTGTGCTTAGCATAGTGTGCCGCTGGACTTGTATTTTGCTGTTTCCATCATTGCATCCAGGTATATAATAATACAAGTAATCTCACACCTACAACAAGCCAGAACTATTGGCTTTGTCAATAGTTGATATTTGCATGCGATAAATAAGCAACAACTGTGGCTTAATTGTATAGAATATTGAAAATGCTTCGGTCGTGAAGTGAAGAGACTGTATAAGAACTATAGCGAGTCCCTTTGAAGTTACATCAAAGGCAGTGATACTGTGCAGAGTTTTCATCCTGATGGTGATGGAAAAAATGGTGAGCCCAATAGGGACCTGTCTGAGCACCGGCAGGACCCGGCCCACTTAAAGTCCTGGGCCTTCAGGCTAGATCGGTAGACTTCAAAGCTCCGGAACCGGGTTACATTGTTGGCAGTGACACTTAATATTTTGTGACTTTGGTTAAATCCTTAATCTACCCCTGCCTAACAAAAATAATGTGTCCGTCTGTAATGCAACTGGTGCTCATGTAAAGGCTGGGTTTAGGTGAGGAACAGGGCCTTTGAAGGACCACTGTGTTTTCTTCCCATAGTTATGGATTTGCCTCATAATCCATCATCTGCTGCATAATCTGCAGATTTTAACAAAAAAAATGTTCCTAGCTCAAATGGATCAAAAGTTATTATTAACACGTGATATCGCACAGTACAGAGCCCTTTGCAAAAGTAGATTGGTCTCTGTAGGAACTGGCGTCACCAGTTCCCCGGGGGTAGCTCGCACGAGCAGGTAGGCACCTGAAAGCTTAGGTGTTAAGTGACTACACAGCACACACACCCTGAGACAATAAAAGGCACACAATGACTGACGCCACTCCAGTGTGTTTTGATAAAAAATCAAATAACTTTTATATAAGATTAAGGTTCAGGAGTGGAAAATCACAGTATCAATTAGTCATTAAAGCATTTCATAGGAGGGGAGAAAAGGGAGCAGTTCAATTATCAATGTAGCATGTTGCAATAACATTTCATGAAAGAATTAGCATTTCATCAATTAACAGTGAACATTTCATGACAGACTTAGCTTGGTCAACCAGCTCATCAGGCAAGGATGAGCAAGTCAGGTCAGTGACCTGTTCAGTAGGCAAAACAATTACCTTTTCACCAAGCAAGGGTGAAAAGTACCTAAAACTCCTTAGCAGGAATAAACAGTGCCTTAAATGGGGATAAAACGCTTCATTAAATGCAAAACACTTCATCAGCAGAAGGAAAAACTTCATTAGCCAGATTACACCATGAATAAACAGTTCCTTAAGTAGGAATCAACATTTCACTAGAAATCAGGCAGGGATAATAACATTTCATTAGTCCTAAATAACCATTTCTCAGGCAAGGATAATCCTGTCATTAGGTCATTTGAGGCAAGTCCTAACAGTGCCTACAGTAACGTGAGCATTTCATCAAGTACCACATTAAAGCATTTTCATGGAAGCCTTTTAAAATGCATTTCCTGAAAAATGGCAAACCATTTCATTAGGTATAAACCAGTATGTCATCAGGTAAATTGACACATTGCCTCCAGCATGGGTAAAATGTTTCATTAATCAACAACCCCTGCAGTATAGCACTTCTAGGCATCTGGGCAACTGTTCCTTGGATAGGATAAACATTTCATGAAGGAGGTGTAACGCTTCGTTAAGCAAGAATAAACCTCTCCTGCAGAATAGACAGGTCAACAGGCCACCCTACTCATGACATAAGCATTTCCTGGATCAGGACTACACATTCCCTTAGGCAGAGAGAACCAAGTATTTGGTGAAAATATGCATTTTTTAAACATATAAAACTTGGCTAGTGCATAAGAACATTTCCTCGACTTTGCATTAGGCAGAGGGAATTCATGCAGCAACGAATATCCTAGGCATCAGGTAAGCTTACACATTAGGCAAAGCCCAAACATTTCCTAATCAGGAATAACCCTGTCAGCAGGTGAGATTAAACATCTCCTTTACCCCTACACATTTCATTAGGTATTCAGGAAATGCGGCCCTAAACAGGAGTAAACTTTTCATTAGAGCAGGGCGAACATTTCAATGAACATCTGGCAACATCTCATTATGCCTAGGTAACTATCTCATGGGGTTCGAGCAGAGCATCGCCCCAGGCAGGTTTTACCATTTCACACAGCAGGGCCTTACCCTCATGGAGCAGGCTTCAGTAGCACCTAGCAACCAGAAAAACATTAACAGACCCCTCGCCAGGGGTTTCACTGGACCATCTACCAGTCCCAGGGTCTGATTGATGTCCTGGCCCAGTTCAGAGTACCTTTTTCAAGTTACAGGGGCCAACAGGGCCAAACAACAGTCTCGGAAGGGGAGGGACGGCCCTGGGGGCCCCGCGTTCACTTCTGAGGCCGCCCCCTCCTCCTCCCCGGGGTTTACCTTTTGGTCTTCGGCTCCTCAGGGCGCACTTGCGGAGGATTCGGGTGGTGGGGAGGGCTCTTACTCCTCCTGGGGCCCTCGGTGAGTGTGGGGCCGATCCGGGCCCTCTCTGGGTTCCCGCTGTCTCCGAGGTTCACCTTTGCCCCTCCGCTTGGTTCTCGGCCCTTCCGGGGCCTGCACTGGCCGGTGGGGGGGCTCGGACTCTCTCAGAGCCCTCCCCGACAATGACCGGGCCTTCCGTGGCTTCCAGGCCCGGGAACCAATCACGGGAGGCATAGGGAAGGCGCGCCCGCGGCTGCCAATGGCAGCGCGGCCAGCGGGGGCGTCCCAGCCTCTCCTCCAATTGCTGGCAATGAAGGCGGGGGCGCGGCCGGTGACGCGGCGCCCCCGTCACGTGATGGTGGGTTGAGGCCTCAAGGCCTAGCGCGGCCCTGACTGGATGACGGCGGAAGGATCCCGGGCTTCCCTGGGTCCCTGGGGGATTCCTGAGCTTTCCCCGGCGTTGAGCCCAGTCCGGGGAAGCTCTGCAGTACACCGCGCCGGCTGCCAATCACAGCGCGGCCGGCGAAGGGGGGCTGTGGCCGGAGGGGCCAATCACAGTGTGGCAGAGGCGGAGCGCAGCCGGTGACACGGCGCCCCCGTCCCGTGAGCTGAGGCAGGCTTCAAGGCCTAGCGAGGCCTACTCCACAGTCCGGGGGCCCCCGCGTGGTGCGGTAAGTCGAGCGGCGCCTCAGACGGGCAGTCGCTGCTTCCAGGCCATGACGCTCGGGGCAGTTCCTGCAGGTTTGGCCAGTCCTGCGCTCGGGAAATACAGCGCTTTGCGGGGGCAACAGCAGCTTTGAGGAACACAGTGCTTCCAGGCGGCAGGGACACAGCCCTAGAAGGCGCAACAGCAGTTCTGGGCACTCGGGGTTCCAGCGCTTCGGCAGCAATCTCAGGCAGAGTCAGCGCTGGGGCAGGTTCCACAACAGGGCTTTGGGGCACAGCCGATCCTCAAATGATAGCGCTCCTGAGGGCACAGCAAGGGAGCGCTGTAGAGCAGTACAGTTCAGCTTTGGACAGGCTTGGCAGTTCAGGGCTAGCGCTATGAAGGAGGAGCGCTTAGCATTCACTTCAGTGGGCACTTCCCTCAGGACAGCAAATCAGCCCATTCAGTCAGGGGGGGTGTAGGCAGGACAGCGCAGGCCAATACCTGGTTGACTCCCCAGCAGTCCTGTGGTAATCAGAAGGTCTTCTTTTTCTTGGCGCTTGATGGTTTTTGCGCCCTTGTAAATATCAGTTTCTTGTTACTTGAGGGGGGTTGAGTTGGGGGCCGCAGGCAGGCTTCCTCTGCAGGTCACTGTAGATGGTCCCTCGGTTCCCCTCTCGCCGGGCCAGATCAGTGGGTAGTCCAGGGTACCTCACTCAACTTAAGAGGCAGCACCTAAGCCCTGTCACTCTCAGTGGCATAAGTCCCTGACTAGGCCCTACCGCCTAAAACTCCTGCGTGGGTTCCCCAGGTCAGTGATGCCCCAACTGACTGGAAAGTTTTCCCTCCCTTGCTTATATAGGCCCAGGTCAGGTGACCACCCTTTAAGGCGGCAAAACTAAGCCCCGCCCTTATTCTAGAAGGTGCCAGGAGCTTCCCTACTCTAACTGTGGGCAGGCAAGGCAGGCTGGAATGGCAACAATGTTTGGAGTCCCTGCCAGCTCCTGGCAACTAGAATGCGCCTTAACAAGACCACACTGCAGTAACAGGGGCCTATGGCAGCCATGTTGAAGGTAGAGGGCACCTGCACCTTGCATTGATTTTAATAATACACAGGGCATTTTAACCTCACAGGGCCTATACAATTACATTATAAAGCGGGACTTTCAGAATTAGGGGAAGCAAAAAGCAAAACATTTCAGTGAAAAGGGCCAAGTCCAACAGTCTCCTTCCTGTTCCTTAGTGTCTATGTGGGCTTTAAACTGGATACTACTGAGGTGAAAACTTTGCTCCGATATTGTTAACCTGTGTAAAAATGACAACGAATTTTGCTGCATAATTTGCCTTTTTTCCTGCCACAAAATGCGGTCAACTTTGCCCCATAATTGATCCTCCACTGCTGCATAATTACAGTGGCCCTGGTGATGAGACATGTTGAAATAGCAGAGAAGTCTGATTAAATACAAATCACCAGACTGGTTGATGGTGCCATATTTTAATAGTATGCAAAAAGATAATCCTACGAAATTTGAAAAACTATACCTAAATTGGGTGAAATAAGCTGGATTCCTGATATGTTTAAATTAACTTTTCAATAGATGCATTTTTAAAGCAATAGCAATGAGTTCCACTTCATGAGGAGTACTTTGTATGTAAGGACATAAGGACTTGGATAAGCAGATAATGGGGAATGCTTTAATTTTTACCAGATTCACAGTATTTTCTTCTGCTGGTAGCTATAGAGTGCGGTGAGAGGTGTTAGGGTTCAGGGGCAAAGAGGAAGGCATTGAGCTGTGTTCAGAGCCGGGCCGCACTCACGAGGTATACACTTTTTACACGCTCCCTAAACCCTCTAAAGGGACGCCTCTCACGCAGGTTGATGCTTGGCTTACTGATCCTGTCCGTGACCACGCCCCTTCCTTGCTTCCGCGTTGTTCCCTGTTTGGCGTTCAGCGTCTCCTGTAGTTTCAGCGTCTCTTGTGCCGCTTGCCCGATATTGTCTCATCTCTCCTCGAGGTCGGAGGCTTTCCTGATTTACCGAGCGGTATTAATTTGGCAACGCTTCTCCCTCGCTGCAATATTTTCCCTATACCTTGCTGTCTTGCTGTGTGATGTAACTGCGTGAGCCAGCCTTTGACTTTTTTTATTTGCCTACGCCTGTTTGCGAGTTGTGGCTCTGCTCAATCACTTCTATTTGAGCAGGTCTTTTCTTTCCCCTTCCTCCCTTGAGCGTGTTACTGTTCCGCTTCACTGGCCCCTTGGAGCTGGACGGCACACCTCTTGAGTGTGTGTCTGCTCCGCTCTTCCCCGTTGGAAGAGCCGGCCGGAACACCTCAATCCCTTCCCCTGAGATCCCGGTCATTAGGATTTCGGAATTCCTCTGAGTTATATTGCAAGGCCATATTATTTTTTGAGCACTACTTATGTTGTTATTTTGATCCACCACAGTTCTCTTAGTATGAATGGTGAATGAATGTCTCAGTAGACACCCCCAGTACAGGATCTTAGGCCGTGTTCCTGATATCACTTATCAAGTGACAGACACCCTTTAGGATCCCGCTCCGGTCCTACTTCTGAGACACCTTTATTGTATGCCTACAGAAAAACCCAGGTGTGTGTGAAGTGGCACTGAACACATCAATGTACCACAGCAATTTGAGTATATAAAAGCATTGTGTTGTTATTGCGATTTTTCTTTCCAGCACCTGCTCCTCCTGGCTGTCCCAATCCTCGACATCATTCATCCACGTATGGGGAGAGTGGTGGACACTCCTTGGTTTTAATTCCCCCATACTTTTGGAGAGCAGTGCCTAAGAGTGAGTTTCACATTATCCCAGTATTGGAACTTTCATAGATTCCCATGCTTTTGTATCATTCCCCGTCGTCGGACTGGGAGTCTCGGTAATAAAAAATACCATAGTAGTAGGTACAAAAGAGAAAGGAAAGGCCTAGGCCTCATTCCCTTTTGTAGCATATCAGTCTCTTTTTGTAAAAGAGACCAAACTCTAGGCATCAGCCAATCAGAAGAGCCTCACCCTTAGAACCTTCCTGAAGGAACCTCTGAGCCTCAGATTTTCTACCGCACGTTGTGCTAGGGAGTCTCCATTGAGCTCTGCTCTATTTTCAACTCTTCTAAAACATTTCTCCAGTTATTTCTTCAGGATTTTCTTCACATTACTTCAGCAAACTCTCTCTTTCTTACAAGATGTCTGAGGTTGAGAAGAAGAAAGCCCTTTTCAAGCCCTGTTCCACCTGTGGGAAGAAAAGGCTTTTTGTGGAGGATAGACATAAGGATTGCATCTACTGCCTTTATCCAGATCACAAGGCAGAGGACTGTAAGATTTGCCGCACTCTCTCCACCAAGACCTTGAGAGATCGTGCTGGAAGGCTTCTTACATGGCTGCAGAGGCAAAAGGAAAGGAAACATGGAGTTTCCAGTGATGAGGAAGAATCGGCGTCATCTGCTTCCTCCAAAAGGTCAGTGAAAAGGGGTAGAAGTTCCCCCTCTTCCTCTGTGGGACGCCCCGTAAAGGCTTCAAAGAAGACCCCCAGGGAGTCGGATGGCCGGGGTTCAGGAAGTTCCCCTCACCACAGTGGGGCTGACAAGGCAGAACTGGTTTCGCCTCCTAAGGGTGAGAAGACAGACCCAGCCTTCAAAAAACCCTCTTCAAATTCTTCAGAGAGGAGTTCCAAGTCCTCTACGACGAAGACTTCGTCGACGGTGGCTCCGTCGACGACGAAAATGAAGCCCAAGATACAGTTGGCCCCGTCGACGGGCTCGTCGACGGGAGCGTCGACGACGAAACCTCCGTCGTCGTCGTCGAAGAAAAGTTCGTCGACGGCAGTGTCGACGGAGAGTGTACCAACATCATCGTCGACGAAGACGTCGTCGTCGAAGAAATCATCATCGTCGACGGCGATGGCGACGACGGCAGTGTCGTCGAGGACGGCGACGACGGTATCGACGATGGTGTCGACGACGGTCATGTCGTCGACGAGTGCATCGACGACGATGACCATATCTACATCGACGGCGGGCTCGTCGTCGGTGGCGTCGACGACGACATCAGTGATTCCTATATCGTCGGCGAGGATTTCTCCTGCGCCGACGGAACAACCGACGATACTGGCTGCGGAGAGACGGGTGACGATTTCTTTGACAAGAATCACGCCTGAGATGACGTCCCCGAGAAGGGTAACCTCTTTACCATCCTCTATGCTGTTGAACCAGGAGGACTCTGAGGGAGACGGACAGGATGTTTTTGAATATGCCAATAGTCCATCTCAGCTTTTCATCAAGAGTCAGGACACAGATTCGGAGGAGGCATATGTCTAAGGCGGGGGCGGATATCAAGAGACGGCCCACTCTGGGAACTATGAGCCACAAGACATGGTTTCAGTTCCGACAACGTTCCTGTATGACCTGCACAAGATGCTGCAAGACTACAAGTCGAAAGCTGACAGACCAGTACCACGTAGGTCTGCTCCTTCATCAGCAGTGAGGAGCCAATCATCTGTGGTGCCTCCAAGCCACCCGATGCTCATTCCTCCGCAACCACAGCGGCCAGTGCCTCAGGCTACGTCGGAGCCAACCAATGATCCGGATGGGGATCAGAACGATGATGATGACGTGTCATCGGATAATAATCATGACTCGGATCAGGACGGTGATGAATACAATGATTACATCATCCCGGATCAAGCTTCGCCTCATCAGGACTTAGGTGATTCTCCTCCCGTTGACATCAGCGGTTTTCATCAGCTCATGGAACGAGCAGCTGGGAGATTTAAATTGGTGATGCCAGCTCAAACGACGGACTGTTTCTTATACGATTTTAAAGACACTCACCATAAGACGACAAGGTCGATTCCGATTGTGGATCATTTATGGGAGGAGGGTTTGAAGACCATGAAAAACCCAGCGACGGTGGTCCCTGTGCTACCGCGCTTGGACAAGAAGTATAAGGCACCACAAGATGGACCTGCAGCACTAACAGGGCATCCCAAGCCTGACTCTGTAATCTCGCAGGCAGCGCAAAGGAGGTCACGGAACCCTTCTGCTCCATTAACGGCCCCTCCTGACAAGGATGGACGACGGCTGGATAACACGGGCAAGCGCTTCTCATCAATGGCTAGCCTCCTGATTCGCGCCGCCAATGCTTTGGCAATATTGGGACGATATGATCGCCAGTTATGGTGCGATGTAGCTCCATATTTGGAACAACTTCCTCCGGAGTCAGGGCTAGAGGCGAAGAAGACTTTGCAAGAAGGTGAGGCAGTTTCTATGGAGATCATAGACTGTGCCATGGACATTGCCACAACGGCCTTTCGTGCTTTGGCAGGAGCGGCGGTGTTGAGACGCCAGGGATGGTTGAAGGCGACCTGGTTCAGACCAGAAGTCCAAAACAAGGTCCTGGATCTGCCTTTTGATGGCGAGGCCCTCTTCGGTAAGGTGATCGATGATACTCTTCAGGAGATCAAGAAAGATACCGATACAGCTAGAGCGCTGGGAACCCTCCAGTATCGCAAAACTCCGTTTCAAGGTGCGAGAGGCAGAGGAGGTGGTTACAGAGGTTCGTACCAGCAGCAGCAGCAGCGTTATTCGTCGACCACCTCTGGATACCAACCAAACCGCCAGTCATACCAACAACGTCAAGGGCAATCTTCAGGTTACTCAAGACCTTACAACAAGGGCAAGCAGGCTGCCCGTGGACGTGATTCGTCCAAACGTCAATAGCGTCCTCCTGGCTCGGTCTACTGTTCCCTCCTCCAGGAGATCTTCAGTTGGAGGCAGGGTATCAAAATTCCTTCAGAACTGGTCCCAAATTACATCGGACCGTTGGGTGCTCAACATCATAAAACGAGGACATACTCTGGAATTTATGGAAGTACCTCCACCCAGGCCCCCGGCAGTAATTCCATCAAAGCATCTGCGTCTCTTAAGACTCGAAGCCCAACAAATGCTCCGCAAAGGGGCGATAGAGCCGGTCCCCTCCAACCAACAAGGCCAGGGATTCTACTCCAGATTCTTCCTGGTAAGAAAGACGCTGGAAACATGGCGTCCCATCCTGGACCTCAGGGAGCTAAATACCTATCTCATCTCCCTGTCCTTTCGGATGGTGTCCTTACAGGACGTTTTCAAGATGGTCAGCCCGGGGGACTTCATGGCCACGCTCGATCTGGAGGACGCGTACTTCCATGTCCCGATTCACCCAGCGCACAGAAGGTTCCTACGCTTCACAGTAGGCAAGAGCCACTTTCAATTCAGAGTTCTGCCGTTCGGCCTTCGCTCTGCCCCAAGGATTTTTACGAAGGTGCTGGCACCGGTGGCAGCATTTCTGCGAAAGAACCACTTTCAGGTCTTCCCTTACCTGGACGATTGGTTACTAAAGGCCCCGACCAGAGCATTGGCGCAGGACGCGGTGCAGGCTTGCACCAATCTGTTCCAGAATCTGGAACTCACCTTGAACAGAGACAAATCCGTGCTGGTGCCCTCAAGGAAGGCACGGTTCCTAGGAGCAGTGTTGGATTCAAGGATCTCGAGGGCTTTTCCTACTCGAGAAAGGATACTGAAACTACAAATATTAGCTCTAAGCCTTCAAAGAAAAAAGTGTCTTTCTGTACGCAGCTACAAGTCGTTGCTAGGGGTGATGTCATCATGTATTCCCCTGATTCCACACTGCAGATTGCGGATGCGTCCCCTGCAGGAGCAACTGGACCTTCAGTGGCAGCAAGTCCGCGGATCGTTCGACGACAAAGTGATTGTCACGCGGGAGATGAAAGAGGCAGTACTTTGGTGGTCGCATCAAGACAATTTATGCCAAGGTCTATCCTTCGCAAACGTTCCATCGCCTCACATACTGACGACGGATGCGTCATTGGAGGGATGGGGAGCAGTGATGCAGGATCTGCAGATCAGCGGCCATTGGTCTCCAAACGACCAAAAGCTACACATCAACCTGTTGGAGCTGAGAGCGATCAGGCTAGCGCTTCAAGCCTTTCTTCCACGTCTCCAGGGTTCACAGGTGCTAGTCAGGACGGACAACACCACGGCTATGCATTATGTGAACAAGGAAGGAGGTACGAGGTCACTTCCCTTGTCGCGAGAGGCTCAACAGATTCTGGAATGGACAATTCTTCACGGAATTTCTCTAAAGGCGGAACACTTGCCAGGAGCGCTAAACGAGGGCGCCGACAGACTGAGCAGACTCACTTCTGTCAGTCACGAGTGGGAGCTAAAACAACAGGTTCTGGATCGGCTCTTTCAAACATGGGGCACACCAGAGGTGGATCTATTTGCGACGCCAACCAACAAGAAGTGCCGAGCCTACGCCAGCAGGTTCCACCATCAAGGCTCATTGGGCAATGCCCTCTCAATAGCCTGGAAGGGGAGATTTCTTTATGCGTTTCCACAGATTCCCCTGATTCCACGCCTCATCAGGAAAGTGAAGACCGAGCCATGCAAGCTGATTCTTATAGCCCCGGCATGGCCGAGACAGTTTTGGTACACCGAGCTCCATCTGCTATCGCTAGTTCCTCCAATAAGTCTGGAGGCTGTTCCGGATCTCCTGACAATGTCCGAAGGTCAGGTTTGGCACCCAGATCCAAGGTCATTACACCTGACAGCATGGCTCCTGACCAGCGAGAATACATGAACTTCCCCCTTTCCAAGGAGATCAATGATATTCTTTCCCAGGCAAGGGCGCCTTCAACAAACAGAACATACCGGCTTAAATGGAGAAGGTTCTGTATTTGGTGCAAAAAAGATAAGGTTGATCCGTTCACCTCAAAACCTCATCAACTCCTCCTGCCTTACCTACTCTCGCTTGCTAAGTCTAATCTGTCCCATTCTACAATCAAGGTCCACTTGGCAGCAATTTCAAGATTCAGAAGATCTGCTTCTGGTCCTTCGCTATGGTCTTCAAGAATTATCAAGCAATTCCTCAAAGGCCTGTTCAGGGTTTTTCCGCCAGTGAGGTCTCCTCCTCCAACGTGGCATTTGAACTTAGTCCTGGCTCAATTAATGAAGGGTCCTTTTGAGCCGATTCACCGCTCGGATCTGAAATTCTTGTCCTGGAAGCTGGCCTTACTCTTGGCCCTCACCTCCGCAAGGCGAGTGGGGGAGTTGCAGGCCCTTACTATCCAGGAACCGTTTTTTCAGTTCAAAAAGAACACAGTCATCTTGCGGACGAACCCCAGGTTCATCCCCAAAGTACCTACAGACTTTCACCTAAATGAGCCAGTGATTCTAAAAACGTTTTTTCCGAACCCAGTCACTCCAGCGGAAAAAACATTGCACACTCTGGATCTACAACGATGTCTCAAATTCTACATTGACCGTACCAAGGACTTTCGAAGGTCTACGCAGTTGTTCATTGCCTTCGGCGGTCCGAACAAAGGTCTTCCTCTGTCCAAACAGGGGATCTCAAGATGGATTTCGAGTGCTATTCTGCATTGCCACAAGATGGCAGGAAAACCTCTGGTGGGCAGGGTCCGTGCTCACTTAACGAGGTCAGTGGCATCTTCTACAGCCCTCTTTGCGGGGGTGCATGTCAAGGACATTTGCAGGGCTGCTACCTGGAGCAGCGTGCACACGTTTACTAAGCATTACTGCTTAGAGTCATTGCAGCAGGATGACGCAGCAGTGGGCCAGGCTGTCCTGAGAAACCTCTTCAAGTGATTGGTGAGCTTTCCTTTCTATCCCACCTTCCATGGGTAACACATTTTGTTCTTTCATTTCTAATGTTATGATGTACTTATTTACAAAATGTGTTTATGATGGTTTACTGCTTGCTATTCTGATACAAAAGCATGGGAATCTATGAAAGTTCCAATACTGGGGTAAGAAAACAAGTTACTTACCTGTAACTTTAGTTCCCCAGTATTGGTAACTTTCATAGATTCCCATGCGACCACCCACCTCCCCGGGGAAAGCTCAGCCTTCAGCAAGTAGGGTGTCTAGCACACAACGGCTACGAAAATCTGAGGCTCTGAGGTTCCTTCAGAAAGGTTCTAAGGGTGAGGCTCTTCTGATTGGCTGATGCCTAGAGTTTGGTCTCTTTTACAAAAAGAGACTGATATGCTACAAAAGGGAATGAGGCCTAGGCCTTTCCTTTCTCTTTTGTACCTACTACTATGGTATTTTTTATTACCGAGACTCCCAGTCCGACGACGGGGAATGATACAAAAGCATGGGAATCTATGAAAGTTACCAATACTGGGGAACTAAAGTTACAGGTAAGTAACTTGTTTTCTTCCATTCTGGGAGCTGCATTTTGGAAGTTAGGGGTATTTATCTTCGCTCCTGTGAAGTCTGGCTGCGGCCTTACCTGACAGAAAGCCAAGCCCATGAATATTTACTCACCCGAGCGAAGATGAATACTGAAGGCGCTAGTATGGAACACGGCTTCCATTCTGGCGTACAGGCTCCCACGGTAGAGGATTTATTGGTAGCTTTAATGGATTTACAGGCAGAAGTAGGGAGGTTAAGAAATGAAAATCAAAGATTGCAAGAGGAAGTGATACAGTTGAAGGCCCAAGAGGTAGCAAATGTCAGAGAGACAGGTACCATCCCTAAGACCCGAAAAAACTACATCCAACCTGCTAGTTTTTCACTACCCTCTTCACTCTCGGGCTCCAGTTCTAGGGAAAATCCTGAAAACCCCCTCCCTGTACAGGTGACAGTACACTCTCCCAGTCCAGTACCTCTTGCCATGCCAGAGAGATTTTCAGGAGACAGTGCAAAGTACAGTATCTTCATGAACCAATGCCAACTACAGTTTTAATGTAAAGCCTCTGCTTTTCCAGATGATACAGCCAAAGTAGCCTTTATTATATCTTATTTAGCAGGCAATGCCGCTGAATGAGCTGTACCGTTGGTGGAAAATAACGACCCCTTGTTGTATAACTTCACATTATTCCAGGAGAAGATGCGGAGTCTCTTTGCAAGACATACATATATGCAGGCCATCGATAATGCCCTTCTCAATTTGAAGCAAGGGTCCAAAGATCTCCTCACGTATATCACTAGCTTTAACCGGTTAGTGGCAGAAACGCATTGGCCCGAGGATAAAACATCTTTATTCTATCGTGGACTTTGCGACGAACTAAAAGACCTTTTATCTCAAATCGTGTAACCCGCTAGAAGACTGCCCCTCCTTTATCGAGTTGACAGTCAAACTGGACCATCGTTTACACGAAAGGAAGGGGGAGAAGCCTCGGCTTGTAGCTCCCAAATATATAATGATGCGACCTGAGAAAAAAGAAAACAAGGATACTTCAGAACCTATGCAAATAGGGTGGTTAAGAGGACCCCGGTCTGTAGAGGAGAAGGACAAAAGAAGAAAAAACTATTTGTGTTTATACTGTGGGAAAGAGGGGCATTATGCAAAAGAATGTCCCGTCCGCCCTCGGGTATCGACAAGGACAGCAGCAAGCGGGTCTTTGAATCAGGAAAACTAGAGGGCTTGAAGAAGAGCGAGATCGATTCTTCAAGTACAAAGTCATATCTGATCTCAAAATCTAAGAACCCTGTACCAAGGGTAGTAAAGCATTTTACCTTGATTGTCACCTTGATATGCTCTGCTACCGGGAGACATACCATGTCTCTTCTTTTAGATTCTGGGGCCACTGGAAACTTTTTTGATATTTGCCTGGCAAGAAAGTTAGGATTACCTTTCCTCGCTAAAGATCATCCTGAACCGATCAGAGCAGTAGACGGCTCAAAATTATCCTGTGGTCTAATAACTCATCAAACGCCACCATTGGTTTTGGTGTTTGATAATGGGCATTCAGAGCATTGCTCGAACAGTAACCTTAAAGTCTCAGTATTGTATGCTACATTGCTATCGGGAAGCTCGAGAAGACATTTATTCTCTTTATTGTGCAGGGCAGATAAGTGCTGCCACCGCATCACTCCCGGACATATATGAAGAATTCCAGTCTGTCTTTAATGAAGTAGAAGCCACCAGACTGCCACCCCATCGCAGTTATGATTGCAGGATAGACTTGATACCTGGGGCTGAACTAGCCTACAGTAGAGTTTATGCTCTCACCCCCTCAGAAACAGAATATCTAAAAACATATCTGGATGACATGTTAAAGAATGGATTCATCAGACATTCCTCCTCCCCTGTGTCCTCGCCTTTGTTTTTTATAGACAAACGGGAAGGGGGTTTAAGAGCCTGCTTGGACTATCGCGCCCTGAACAAGGCTACTATTAAGAACAAGTATCCTCTCCTGCTCATTTCTGTTCTCTTAGATCAAGTGAGAGGGGCTAAGATTTTTACTAAAATAGATCTAAAAGGGGCATATCATCTCATCAGAGTTAAACAGAGGGATGAATGGAAAACAGCATTCAGGACAAAATTTGGGCTATATCAGTACTGCGTAATGCCATTTGGTTTATGCAATGCACCTGCTGCTTTTCAGTATTTCATCAATGATATATTTAGAGAATATCTGGATATTTTTGTCATAGTATATATAGATGACATTCTGATATATTCTCAGACAGAACAGCAACACGTCAGCCATGTCAAGAAAATACTGAGCAAATTACGGGAACACCAGTTATTTGCTAAACTAGATAAAAGCACATTTCATACCACTGAAATTGATTATCTGGGATTCATTCTCTCTCCTGAAGGCATTCAAATGGACCTTCAAAAGATTGATGCCCTGATTCATTGGCCTAGTCCCAGCTCAGTTAAGGAAGTTCAGTCCTTCCTCGGATTTGCGAATTTTTATCGCAGATTTATCAGTCATTTCTCCGAGACAATCACTCCCATCACCAGATTATTAAAGAAGGGTGTGACCTTTGTTTGGACTGAGGATGCTGAACAAGCCTTTTGTTCCTTAAAGAATAAGTTTACATCTGCCCCCATTCTCAAACATGCTGATAGCACCTTACCATATTTTGTAGAGACAGACGCATCCCAATATGCTGTGGGAGTGGTCTTGTCTCAAAGGGATAGAGGTTCCGGACAACTACACCCTGTAGCCTATTTTTCTAAAACCTTGTTGCCCGGGAAACAAAATTACACCGTTGGTGAGAGAGAATTACTGGCCATTAAATTGGCGTTTTCAAGAATGGTGGCATTATTTGTTGGGGTCTCCTCATGTGGTCACCATCTACTCAGATCACAAAAACCTCCTGTTTTTGAGATCCGCACGAGCTCTCACACCTCGACAAATGCGATGGGTGTCTATTTTCAGTGAATACGATTTTGTGATCACTTATCGTCCTGGACCCCAACATGGGAAAGCGGATGCGCTTTCACGCCTGGGGTATTCCATATCTATGGTTAAGGAAGAACCTCACCTGATATAACCTGCCCATAAGATCATAGGGGCAGAAGAACATCATCCTCAAGGCTTCCTAGATGGATTACAAACTCAATTTGAGAAGATACCTTACACACAATGGAGGCAGGATTCTTCAAACACAATTAAAGAGGGGTTGTATTATCATGACAACAAGTTGTATATTCCTCATCTACCCTTACATTTAAAAGTAATGGAATGGTGTCACAATAGTTCCTTAGCAGTACATCCAGGGATTAATAAAACCATTAACACTTGCCAACGTCGGTTTTGGTGGGAGACCATTGCACAAGATATCAGAAAGTTTGTTCAGGCATGTACTACTTGTGCTAGACAGAAAGCATCCCATTGTGCGCCTACAGGGCTGTTGAAAACTATAGCCATTCCACCGGAACCCTAGCATTCCATTAGTATGGATTTCATTACCGAACTTCCTCTTTGTCAAGGCTTTGCCACTATTTATGTAGTGGTAGACATGCTATCCAAAATGGCTCATTTTATTCCTCTGTAAAAGATACCCCCTGCTAAAGAGTTGGTCCAGGTTTTCTTAGACCAAATAGTGCGGTTACATGGGTTACCCTCTGTTATAATTTCTGATTGGGGTCCTCAATTTGTGTCCAAGTTCTGGCAGGGCATGTGTGCAATTCTCGGGATTTACCATCGCCTGTCTACAGCATACCATCCTCGGACAGATGGTCAAACCGAAAGGACTAATCAGACATTGGAGCAATATTTGCGATGTCTTTTGACTGGTCTTTCAGCTGATTGGGTACGGGTCCTTCCATTGGCAGAATTTGCTTACAACAATAACACCACTCACTCCTCCATCAAAGTCTCTCCTTTCTTTTTCAATTACGCACACCATCCCCGAATGTTACCTATCCATGTTCCCCAGGAGTTAGAAAACCTTCCTGCCCTGAAGACCATCACAAAAAAATCAAAAATGTATGGAAGCAGTAAAGACAAGAGTTAACCAAAGCTAAGGAAGCCGTGAAAAGACAAGCAGATCAACACAGAAAAGTAGAACCAACATATATAGTGGGAGAGAAAGTGTGGTTGTCTACAAGAAACCTAAAGTTGGAGGGTCCCAAGAAGTTACAACCCAGGTTTATAGGTCCCTTTCAAATGCAAAAGATTGTTACCCCTGTAACACTAAAGTTACAACTCCCTCCACAGATGAAGATTCACCCTGTTTTTCATTGTTCCCTGATAAAAAATATACTCCTCCTCTACAGCCAGAAATCCCTCCACCCCCAATTTTAGTAGATGGAGAAGAAGAGCATGAAGTCAATAAAATCATGGATTCTAGGAGACACAGAGGCAAAATCCAATACCTCATAGATTGCGTTGGTTATTCCTCTGAAGATAGATCATGGGAGCCAGCAGAAAACGTTCATGATCCTCAATTGGTTAAAAAGTTTCATGCCCTCCATCCTACCAAACCACGCCCTGGGAAGAAGCCTTTGCGGGGGGATACTGTTAGGGTTCAGGGGCAAAGAGGAAGGCATTGAGCTGTGTTCAGAGCCGGGCCGCACTCACGAGGTATACACTTTTTACACGCTTCCTAAACACTCAAAAGGGACGCCTCTCACGCAGGTTGACGCTTAGGCTTACTGATCCTGTCCGTGACCACGCCCCTTACTTGCTTCCGCGTTGTTCCCTGTTTGGCGTTCAGCGTCTCCTGTAGTATCAGCGTCTCGTGTGCCGTTTGCCCGATATTGTCTCATCTCTCCTCGAGGTCGGAGGCTTTCCTGGTTTACCGAGCGGTATTAATTTGGCAGCGCTTCTCCCTCGCTGCAATATTTTCCCTATACCTTGCTGTCTTGCTGTGTGATGTAACTGTGTGAGCCAGCCCTTGACTTTTTTATTTGCCTACGCCTGTTTGCGAGTTGTGGCTCTGCTCAATCACTTCTATTTGAGCAGGTCTTGTCTTTCCCCTTCCTCCCTTGAGCGTGTTGCTGTTCCGCTTCACTGGCTCCTTGGAGCTGGACGGCACACCTCTTGAGTGTGTGTCTGCTCCGCTCTTCCCCGTTGGAAGAGCCGGCCGGAACACCTCAATCCCTTCCCCTGAGATCCCAGTCATTAGGATTTCGGCCTTCCTCTGAGTTCTATTGCAAGGCCATATTATTTTTTGAGCACTACTTATGTTGTTATTTTGATCCACCACAGTTCTCTTGGTATGAATGGTGAATGAATGTCTCAGTAGACACCCCAGTACAGGATTTTAGTCCATGTTCCTGATATCACTTATCAAGTGACAGACACCCTTAAGGATCCCGCTCCGGTCCTACTTCTGAGACACCTTTATTGTATGCCTACAGAAAAACCCGGGTGAGAGTGAAGTGGCACTGAACACATATCAATGTACCACAGCAATTTGAGTATATAAAAGCATTGTGTTGTTATTGCTATTTTTCTTTCCAGCACCTGCTCCTCCTGGCTGTCCCAATCCTCAACATCATTCATCCACATATGGGGAGAGTGGTGGACACTCCTTGGTTTTAATTCCCCCATACTTTTGGAGAGCAGTGCCTAAGTGTGAGTTTCACATTCAATTCTGGGAGCTGCTTTTTGGAAGTTAGGGGTATTTAACTTCGCTACTGTGAAGTCTGGCTGCGGCCTTACCTGACAAGGGGAGCCCATATGTATACATTCTGACTTCGCATGTTGCTCTCATAAAGTATAGACCCATTGCCGGTTGTTCCTAGCTCTCTAATGTTTTGGAAGAAGTGGTGGTCCAGAAACTGATCTTTCCAGGAACTAAAAAACTTCTTGATCCTCATTATTAAGGATTTTGGTCAAGGCATGGAAGTGAGATGATACTGGTGGCAGTAATGGATGTCATATTGGCCAGGCAAATGAGAAGTCCCTAACAAGGAGCGTGAAGGATCTTCCTCCAGCCGTGGTTTTGCAGAAACGTGGGACAGTGGCCATTGCCAGTTGGGCAGAGCAGAGGTCTCTGGTGGGTGCGTGGAATGCTTCATGTAGGACTTTGTAGGCGAGTGAGGAGCTTGAAGGTGCTTCTTTTGTTGACTGGGAGCCAGTGGAGGTATCGGGTGGCTGGTGATGTGGCTGCGGCATGAGGATGAGTCCTGCGGAGGCATTCTGAATGTTCTGCAGTTTCTTGAGGAGTTTCTGGGTGATGCCGGCGCAGAGTGCAATGCCATAGTGGGGGTCTGCTGCTGATGAGTGTGGGTGACTGTCTTTCTGGACTCGGTGGGGAGCCACTTGAAGATCTTTCGGAGCAGGTGTAGTGCGTGGAAGCAGGATGAAAAGACTGCATGATCTGGCAGTTCATGCGGAGTGAGGGGTCCAGGATGATGCCAAAGTTTTGTGCATGGTCTGTGGGGGGTATCCATGATCTGCTGGCCACCAGGAGTTGTCCCAGGCGAAGGGGGTGGAGCCCAGGATGAGGACTTCGGTCTTCTCTGAGTTGAGCTTAAGGCAGCTGTCCTTCATCCATGCAGTGACAGCTTTCATCCCGTTATTGAAGTTGTTCTTGGCGACTGTGGGTTTGGTGGTAAGGGAGAGGATCAGCTGGGTGTCGTTGGCGTAGTAGACTGAGTCAGTGGTTCCTTATGATGGTTGTGAGTGGGGCCATGTAGATGTTGAGTAGAGTGGGGCTTAGGCAAGAGCCCCGAGTCACTCCGCAGCTCATCTCTGTGGGTTCAGAGTGGAATGCAGGTAGTCTGTCTGTGTTCGGCTGGTGAGGAAGGAGATCCTTTCCAGGGCTTTGTAGCTGATGTTGGCGTCGTGGATTCCGGTGCATAGGGTACGGTGGGAGACTGTGTCGAAGGCAGCAAAAGAGGTCCAGGAGGATGAGGGTTGCAGTTTCGCCTCAGTTGAGGAGGGTGTGTATATAGTCTGTGGCGGTGAGGAGGGCGGTCTTTGTGCTGTGGTTGCTTCTGAAGCTGGATTCGGAGAGGTACAGGATGTGGTTCACTTCGATGAACTCTGAAAGTTGCTCGTTGATGGCCTTCTCGATGACCTTGGCTGGGAAGGGGACCAGAGAGATGGGTCTGAAGATCTTGAGGTCTGTTGGGTCGGCAGAGGGTTCTTCAGAAAGGAGTTCATCTCTGCGTGTTTCCAGTCTTCCGGGAAGATGGCAGAGTTAATGGAGCAGTTGATGGTGCAGCAGAGTTCGGGGGCGATGGAGGTGCCGGCTTTGGTGAAGATGTGGTGTGGGCAGGAGTCCAAGGGTGCTCCAGAGTGGATGCTCTTCTTTGGCCTTGAGCGTGTAGTCTGCGGTGAGGGGAGTCCAGCTGAGCAGGGTCTGCTGGGTTCTGGTATCGTTGGGTGCGGTGGTCTTGGGTATCGAGGCTGTTGAAGCTGTCGTAGATCTCCTTAATCTTGCGATGGAAGAGGGTTTAGAACCGGAGTAAAGCAGTGGCGTGTCCAGGCACTTTGCATTTCACGCCCTGCAGCCGTGCTGAAGGGCGAGTCGGGGAGTAGGTGCTAGCGATAATTTCTGCGGTTGCTCATGTGATAACGTGGGGGGGGCCCAAAGCTCGTACCGCCCCCCCCTTCCCTATGCCACTGGAGTTAAGTAATAATAATCCTTCTCTTGTAAAATATAGGCAGGTCTGAAAAGGTTGTTTAACTTATTTTATTTTAAATTGCCAAAATAATTGTAACTGAAACACATATATTCATGCACTCTCATGAACTGCAAAAATGTTTAGTTGTACAATATAGGACTACATTTGAAACATTTGTTTAACATAATGCCTGGTCTGTTTTGCACACTTCTGCCCGTGGAGTATGCATAATATGGAAATCAATACAAAGAGCTTGAATGCACAATGCCCGACTAATCACTTGCATTAAATACATTTTTTTTTATTTTGTTCTGTCCGTGAATTGTGTAGTATAATGGCTATTTGTAAAGCAAACCACTATTAAAAGGTGTCCTGTCGCTATGTAGACTAAAAATAAAAATGCCTACTGAGAAACAGCTCATTTTGGAAAACATCCAGGTCTTCAGAGCAGATAGTCATACAGCCTCAATTAAAAATGCCCTGTATTCTAGAACCTAGCTGCTGCTTCCGAAAAAGTGTGACCTCCTATCTGAGTCCAGCAAATTCGAGGAACCATCAGAAGGAGGTCGTCAGCTGGTCTCTGCCTTCGGGTAGGAAGATATTGGTGAGGGACAAGTTACTTTCCTTCAGTGGTGCTCTTTCTGGTGTATACTCCAACAGCAGATTCATCCAGAACCTATAGTATATGCCACAGGTGCCATACTGAACTGTAAATTCTCTTAGCAGTGCTCCTGCATACTGTCTGTAGTGACGTGCGGCTCTGTGTTAAATCCATACTGCTATGGAAGTGATTGGGGCGGCACTTGTATGCTGCTACACTCAGTGCGTTGTCGTCAGTTTCTTGCATGACTCTTTCCATGCCCACAAACATCGAGCATTAACTAATGTCAGTACCAATGTGCAAGTCTCTAACTTGGGACTTATTAAATGGTAAAAAAAAAACAAAGCTGTTGGGGCAGTGAGGAATTTGTGGTTAGACAGAGTATCCACCGAAAAGATTGTTATTGAATTTGTTCTTCTGATGGAAATTTCTAGCTGCAGAATACTCCCCTGTAGAATAGATACCAAAACAGTACCCTGTGTAGATCTGTGTTGTGAACTCTGATCAAAATGTCCTGCAGGACCGAACAGCCAAAATGTCCCTCCCATAGGACCTGGCTATCAAATCAGTAGTACTGTGGGAACATATGCACCCATCCCCACGTCCCAGCTTGGCAGATGTCAAGGACATGCACTCTGCGTGCCAACACAGTGGTAACCACCTTTGCCCTAGTAGAATGGGCTCTTGGGTCCTAATAGAGGTGTCATCTGTTACATATATATATATCTTAGCGTCATAACATAATTTTCCAGGCAGCCCTGGTGGTATTCTGATAAAAGAGGAAGCCTCTTTTGTTTTTGTTTCTTAAAGATATTTTTATTGACATTTGAGTAATCCTACAAACAAAAGATCTTCATACCAGGTCATTTTCATAAGCTAGAAATTGATAAGGGTGCATGGGCACATACCAGATGCATATTAACATGTTCTACATGCAAGCACACATGCGTTTAGTGTGCATTCCCAAGTTTCTGTGATTTTTGTTACAGGCTGTATTCTGGTCTTGTTACCCATCTGCAGTGTCTCCGCCCCTCCCCCATGCGGTAACCAAATTTGCCTGAACCTGGTCCCAGGGTTCTCACAGATATTTTCCCATGTATAGGGTCTTAAATGACTCTGGATCAAGGCCAAGGCAGGAATAAACACCTTTATTGCGAGAAACGTATAACAAAATGTAAAATGGCAAAATAAGATCTCAGGGGATGAAAACCCTAGCCTTTAGGGGGTATGTCATGGGTGGTGTGGTCTGGCAGGAATTATCACTGTATGTGCATCTTGTGGCATCTAGGAGATATGTTTCGAAGTGTGGGAGCGATGGGAAAGTGGTAGGATGTGTACCATGTTCCAGGCTCTACAGGTTATGTATGGCATAAGGTGCAATGTGCTACATCCTGTCCATCAAGGCTCCTATTCTTGTTCAGGTGTCTCTCCTTGGCTCTCATCTCCTGAGTCATAAATGAGGAAGACCCTCAGGGTTGTAAATAGAGAGTTTGATTTTAAATGGAATCAGTAAGTGGTCAGCCCTGAATTGAGGTTTGGGTGTTCCACAATCAATCGTGTTAGGAAGGGCAAAAATGTAATCCAAGCAGAGTTCAGGGGCGATGGAGGATGTCTGCATTAGGAACAGAAAGAGTAACCAATTGCAACTCCAAGCCAGCTAACGAGTCAGTAACCTAGGATGCAGCAGTATTGTTCATTGTATCTGATTATACATTAAAGTGGCCAAATGCTATAAAGGCAGAATGACTAACCATTAATAGGGTCCAGGAACCTGCAAATAGCTGAACCAGAATTAGTGATAGCCTGGAAGATATCAAAGCACCCCTGGAATAACTGCATTGGCAGACCTTTTGTTAGAGAAACCCATCAAGTCTGCATGTGAGTGCAGTTCTAGCACTGAAAGCTCGAAGGATTCTTGAAAGATAATGCCCTTTTGATTGAGTCATGATGCAAGCAAGATTGTATAACCAATGTACAGGCTAAAGCAAAATCCGAGCCAGGGGCCACTATCGTCTGAAAATGAAGTTACAATGTTTGTAATTAATACTATTGTGAATCTCTATTGCATGCTTCAGCAGAGACTTGAGTACGTACCAAGGCACATTTCAGAGTGGGTCTGATGTTATCGGGCAAGCCAGATCCAAATATCAGGCAGGAATCAACATCGATATTCAAACAACAAACTGCTTTATTAGATGAGCTTACCTTTGGCCCATTTTTTAAAAGTCCAAGCCATGCCATCCAGCAGAAGTGGAGAGCTCAACCTCTGCCTGCCTCAAGACGAAAATAGCGTCCTGAGTCGACAAGTCTTACTCGATCAATCCAGCCCCAAAACAAGGTTTCTTTTAAAATACTAGTGTTAGACGCGATTGTAACCGATTTGTAATTAAGGTAATAATATATTCACAAATGAGGTAGAACTGAGCTTCAAAAAACACAAAAGTAAATATAATCAAAACTACTACTTTATTAGCAGTACCTTAAAGACTTTGTGCGAGATACAATAGAATTTAATACCAGCTAGTTCAGCAAGGCGTCATAAACTACATACCTTCGGTTTTAGACGTAGTCCTATATAAAACTTTATAAATAAATTGTCTTCGTCATCCAGCAGAAGGGGAGAGCTGGACCGCTACCAGCCTCGAGAAGAAAATGGCGGCCTGGCTCTACGAGTACTCCTGTATCGATCCAGCCCCCAAAAACGGTTTTTGGTAAAGCACTAGTGCCAGACAAGATTGTAATAATAAAGTTTAAGCAGAAATGTTAACACTGATCATACCTATCCCACCTTGCCGAAACACATGCCATCTCTAATACTGTGGAATCAAATTGTTTCTCAAGAGTAGAGATCCTATGGAGAATCATAGCTTCGGTTAGCATTTAATCATTGTTCGTTGAGATTTTGCCCAGTAACTTAATTTGTGCTTCAGGCTGTTTTCCCAGCAGTGTTTATGCTTCTCAGAAGGCTGGAAGCAAAACAAGGTTTGACCTTTGAAATTTATTTCTGGATCATGCTGGTACCAGCCTCTTGGTGTAAAGGGCTGTTGTATTTTTTCCGATACTGGGAACTTCTTCCAGTTCTCTGCTTACGTTGGAATGCGAAAATGTAGACTTTGATTTGTGCCTAGATCGCTTATTAGGGGAGAACTGTTGTTTCCAAAGAAAGAAGTGGCCCACATACATAATGATCATCCATTGTTCTTTATTTTAGGATCAACTTTCAGTGGGAGAAAATATTCCTGCCATCTGTATGTAGCTGGCAAAATTCCATGTTTCAAACTGGGGCAAAGCTGAGGGATATACCTTAACCTGTTTGGAATACGACCCTTCCCTATCTTTAAAACTGCAAAATAAATCAAATGGGAACAGTGGCTTTCCTCAATTCTTCGAATAACCCTACTGCGCCACTTGCTCGATATAGAGCTATGTCAGGGATCTGAGCGAAAAAGGCTGTAATCTCCTAATTTTAATCGGAGCTCCTCTTGTGTTTTTTGTGCAGTATGCTCATTGCTCGCTGTATGGCTGCATATCCAACTGTCACTTGAGCCTATAGATTATGCCACTTTCTCGTGTCATTGTCACTCTAAAGAACTGCTGGGACAAGTACCAAGTGTATGTTCTGAATTTCTACCTTAAAGCTAATTATTGAATAACACATGCTTGCTGTGGGGCATGTGCAGCTGTTTTAGCCAGTTGTTTGTTCCTACTGGTAGCGTCTAGTCTATAGATTACAGCTGGACACCCAGGTGATCCTGTTGCGCGAAGTGAGATGCCAGATCGGCTGGCTCAAAAGCCTTAGTAGAATGGCCTGGTTTCTTTCACCCTGGTAGGAAATTCATAAATGCGTTTTGGGTCCTGTAACATTAGCCAAGCTGGTTATAATGTGTGATACAGAGACTGAAGAGAAACAAACTGCAGTCAGAAGATAGATAGGAGTGGGGAAGTAACAATAGTTTAATTTCTGAACAAGTAGCATACTTTAGCCATAATTGCATTTGGCTTTCCTTCATAAAGTTGTTAGTTCTGCAAGGAAATTAAATGGCTAAGATTGCAGCAATCCCCAAAACTCTGTGAAATGCCATTACCGTGCTCTACAGCGGTCAGCCCTTTAAAAGGGGGTCACTAATCAAGCATAAATGGTTGTGATATTTTCTTCCGCATCTGAAATTGCACCCTTTTCTAAAGCAGTTGCAGTCCATCCATCCTGCCACCTCCTGAGCGTTGCTTTCTCCCTGATGCCCTATTCTCCTCCAATTTCATTGATGTGCCACTCTTCTCGTTTATTCTTTGCCAGATGGTGTAATGCATTTTCTGCTGGATAAATGCATCTCCTGTGCCGCCACTGCTGTTGTACTAGTTCTCCCAGAAAAAGCATCCTTCAGTGTCCGATCTTCTGGAGCACCATGGACCAGGGAGCAGCACAGCATAACAATTTCATTCTATATGACAAAACACTCAGGACTAATCTTTTTAGAGGTGGAGTAGAAAGGGTGGTACACTGTGGTGCGGCCCAGTGCCTGTGTCCTGTTTACAGTCTCTTTTTGCTGGCATGACTGTCAAGGCTGGTTGGCATATTGGGCAGAGGAGTGACTGATTTTGCGTGAGAGGATGTACCATTTATTTCTTCTCATCCTTTCTGTGCCCTCTCACGTTTTCATACCGTGGATCCCTCTCATCTGGAATAGTTTCCTTTCATATCCATATTGTTCCTAAGTCTTGCATCTACTGTGTGCTTTTGTCCACTCAGCCATTCACCTGGTACCTTATGGGCATCCCCATTCATCTTCTGTTTCGCTGATCTCTCTCATCCATCGTGTGCGTTGATCTCCTCTCTCAGTAGCTTCTATCTACCTCCGCTCTCTTATCCATCTCTGGGCTCGCTGTCTACCCCCTCTTTCCTGCCATGGGTCTGAGTCCCCTCTCATCTGCCATGTGCCGCAGTCTACTCTCTCTCATCCCCTCTGGACCTCATGCTGTTCTCTCATCTGTCTTTGGCCCTGCTCCTATCTATCATTGCTCTGGTGCTTTGTTGCGCTGATCTTTGTGCCAGGGTCACCTTATTCTCCTTCTTGTGTCTTGTTCCACTCCCTCATTCGCCTTGCTCCATTTTCCGTTTGGAGTTTGTCCCCCTCTTGCCTACTTTGACCCTTGGTCTCTTCTTTCATTTCTTGTCCACCACGATCTCCTCATCAAGTTTGAGGCTTGCCTTTCTTTCTCATACTTTTGTATTCACTCTTCTTTTTGCCTCTTAGGTCCCTTTCCACATCTTTTGGCACACTACTGGTACATCTGTTCTATGCCCACATCTTTCTAACTACTGTGCAATTGTGGGAGCTGAATCCCAATAATCTCCTGAACTCCAATATCGAATGAACCCCCAAATCTACTTTATGCTCTACAGCTCCACGAGCCTTCTCAAAGATCTAGTGGCAAGAGACCACTCTCCTCCCATTAATACACCTTATTCTCCTTCTTGTGTCTTGTTCCACTCCCTCATTCGCCTTGCTCCATTTTCCGTTTGGAGTTTGTCCCCCTCTTGCCTGCTTTGACCCTTGGTCTCTTCTTTCATTTCTTGTCCACCACGATCTCCTCATCAAGTTTGAGGATTGCCTTTCTTTCTCATACTTTTGTATTCACTCTTCTTTTTGCCTCTTAGGTCCCTTTCCACATCTTTTGGCACACTACTCGTACATCTGTTCTATGCCCACATCTTTCTAACTACTGTGCAATTGTGGGAGCTGAATCCCAATAATCTCCTGAACTCCAATATCGAATGAACCCCCAAATCTACTTTATGCTCTACAGCTCCATGAGCCTTCTCAAAGATCTAGTGGCAAGAGACAACTCTCCTCCCATTAATACATAAACTTAGCAGAGTAAATCATAATTAGTAACCAGGACTACTCAAAAACTGAGTTCTAGATCAAAATGAAGTTTTGAAAGTTTTAAATCTGAATCATTAAAATAGGTGTTAGAAATAAAATTGCATATTCTGACATAAAGGCTCAGATACAGAATAACAAATCATAACGGAAACTCTAGGTTCTTTTTGTAAATGCTTTATTAGCATTTCGTTGTTGTGCAGAACATACATCGTATCTAATCATTGGATATCCACAGTACATTTTTAGCATGTCATCCAGTATATGGTACAGAAACTCTGGTTACTTATTTTAAATTCGAAGCATCAATAAACCAATAAAGAGTACAGCCCTCATCCTAAGTAAGGAAGAATCTTAAATTAATTGTACAAAGAATATGAAATGGTACCCCCCCCCCACCCCCCACTCCTTCAAAACCAATGGTTTTTATACACCATTTATGCATCTTAATTAATAAAACCGCTAACTTCGTAACAATTGAAAGGCTATTAAAACTAACGCATTTCTTAAGGTAGAACTTCTTTTGCTTCCTTCCTCAGCAACTGCACTCCGGAGATGTACAAATTACTATGAAACATTTTCATAACAGCAGCACATAGGATTGTATTCTTATTGTTTTCTTCTACATTCCTTCATCGGAACTAATGATACTTTATGTACACAATAAGTTTTTCACAATCCATGCTTTCTCACACTAGAGGACATTGACATGATTTCTCCTTGTGTTCCGAGGAAATTGTAGGTAGAGAAAACGTGCAGTGGTTAACTGATAGGGTGGGGCGATACAAAAGGGGATGATGGACGGAGCGTTTGTATAAATCAAACACTCACCCCCAGTCAACTCATCTGGGTTTAATCCATCACCATTCTTTAGTTCACTCAGCCACCCCAGTTCAGACATGGCTATATGCAAATCAGTCTGACCCTGTGCCTTGTGGGAACAGTCCAGCCCGAACTGCCAAGCCATGTCTTCCCTGGACCGGAAACAAGCATCCTGGGACCGGTTTCGGATTCATAATCCTCATCAGCCAGGCTATCTTGAATCCAGTGGCCAAGTGAACAAGGGACTCACGTCTGAGCATACCCTGCCACACTTAGGGCGAACAAAGCGATACAAAAGGGGATGATGGACGGAGCGTTTGTATAAATCAAACACTCACCCCCAGTCAACTGATCTGGGTTTAATCCATCACCATTCTTTAGTTCACTCAGCCACCCCAGTTCAGACATGGCTATATGCAAATCAGCCTGACCCTGTGCCTTGTGGGAACAGTCCAGCCCGAACTGCCAAGCCATGTCTTCCCTGGACCAGAAACAAGCATCCTGGGACCGGTTTCGGATTCATAATCCTCATCAGCCAGGCTATCTTGAATCCAGTGGCCAAGTGAACAAGGGACTCACGTCTGAGCATACCCTGCCACACTTAGGGCGAACAAAGCGATACAAAAGGGGATGATGGACGGAGCGTTTGTATAAATCAAACACTCACCCCCAGTCAACTGATCTGGGTTTAATCCATCACCATTCTTTAGTTCACTCAGCCACCCCAGTTCAGACATGGCTATATGCAAATCAGTCTGACCCTGTGCCTTGTGGGAACAGTCCAGCCCGAACTGCCAAGCCATGTCTTCCCTGGACCGGAAACAAGCATCCTGGGACCGGTTTCGGATTCATAATCCTCATCAGCCAGGCTATCTTGAATCCAGTGGCCAAGTGAACAAGGGACTCACGTCTGAGCATACCCTGCCACACTTAGGGCGAACAAAGCGATACAAAAGGGGATGATGGACGGAGCGTTTGTATAAATCAAACACTCACCCCCAGTCAACTGATCTGGGTTTAATCCATCACCATTCTTTAGTTCACTCAGCCACCCCAGTTCAGACATGGCTATATGCAAATCAGTCTGACCCTGTGCCTTGTGGGAACAGTCCAGCCCGAACTGCCAAGCCATGTCTTCCCTGGACCGGAAACAAGCATCCTGGGACCGGTTTCGGATTCATAATCCTCATCAGCCAGGCTATCTTGAATCCAGTGGCCAAGTGAACAAGGGACTCACGTCTGAGCATACCCTGCCACACTTAGGGCGAACAAAGCGATACAAAAGGGGATGATGGACGGAGCGTTTGTATAAATCAAACACTCACCCCCAGTCAACTGATCTGGGTTTAATCCATCACCATTCTTTAGTTCACTCAGCCACCCCAGTTCAGACATGGCTATATGCAAATCAGTCTGACCCTGTGCCTTGTGGGAACAGTATAGCCCGAACTGCCAAGCCATGTCTTCCCTGGACCGGAAACAAGCATCCTGGGACCGGTTTCGGATTCATAATCCTCATCAGCCAGGCTATCTTGATAGGGTGGGGGCAGGGTGGATGAGCAAGAGCACGGTGAACAAAATTAAAGTCCACATTTGTAAAGCGCACAATCACCCGTAAGGGTCTCTAGGCGCTGGGGGCCGTCGGGAAGATTAAGCGAGCTATTGCCCAGAGTCACATGGTGCTGGGCTATCCTGCCGCCGGAGCCGGAGATCGAACCGTGGTCCCCAGATTCCAGCGTCAGTCGCCCTGGCCGCGGCGCCACACCTCTCCCAACAAAACACCAAAAGCTGCATCCACTTAAAAAATAATTATGGTATCTCGCACGTAAGTGTGACACAGTTCTACTACATTATTAATCACATTTCTATATGAGATATTCATAGGAGTTTTAAGCACAAAGTCAAGAATTCATTGATTACAGTCATGTGCATCATAAAAATCACTAATTCACATTAATAGTCCCCCACATTTGCACACTCGCTGTTACTGGCTCATCCATCTTGCGCCTTGCTGTTCTCTCCTCCGTCTCCTGCCTCGTCCCCACCTTCACTCACGTACCTTGTAATACTTTAGTCTACGTGTGGTTTAATGGTTTGGTGTCCCCTCTCATTTGCTGTGTGCCCTATCTAATCTCATATCTTGTGACAAACTCCCCTTTCATCCTTCTCGTGTCTTGTCACAGTTTCTCATTTGACTTGTGCTCCACTCCCTCTTTCCTCCATGCAATACCTTGCTGTCCTCTTTTATTTGGTGACTGCCTCGTTCTAATCCCTGCTCATATTGTGCATTGATCCCTCCATGTTCCAATGTGTGCTCCTCTATTATCTGTGGCGTGTCCCTGCCACATCCATCATGTGCCGCACCTATTTGATATCTCACACGTCATGTATTATATTCCACTCTATCTTCCATGTTGAGTTTTGATTCCCTATGGTGCTCCCCAAGATCCCCATGTTGTGCTTTGGTCTCCTTCAGTGTGCTCTTTTCTTGTTCATCTTGTGCCGTGTCCCCATCTCCCATCCTGTAATAGTTACTTTTAAGTGCCTTTGTCCTCTTGTGTCCTCACTACCATCTAGTTCCACTTCATTCATCATTCTTGTATCCTTTCCACTCCCTTACCCGTATCATTCCATGCACTGCTCATTAGCCTTGTCTTGTTACCCTCATCTTACTTGCGTTTTGTCTCAAGTGCCTTGTAGACCCCCTGTTATGCCTTCGATTGATTCCCACCCATCTGGGACCTCACCTACTCTCTCCGTGTGCTTGTTTCTTCGCCATTGTTATTGCCTATCTCATGGAAGAGGATGAAATATTATCCCCCTCCACAGCTTTCCATACGGTGTTCCCTACCATCACTCTTTCAATTTCGTTGGTGGTTTAACTAGCCTACCCCTATCAAGCATAGTCCCGAAAAGTGATTATTGGGAAGATGGTAAAGGGAGTGAGAGGGACAAGGAGTGTTTCATTGGGCTCCTCCTTTCATTCTCCCCGTCAGATCTAGACTGGGGTGGTGTGTAGCAGCGTAGTATGGACTTTGAAGCAATCGCCCAAACCGCCATCAAGCATCTGATGCAGGAAGTAGGAGATGAGTAGGAGGGATTTGGAAACGAACAATCCCATTCCCTTGTTTTCCGACCTCCAGTTTAATTTCTTTGATTGCTGGAAGGTATTGAGGGATGTGGGGCTGGTTGGGAATCTCTTTCCAGCTCTCCCACTAATTATTGAAGTGACCAGGAAGTAAGCCCTAGGCTTGCTCATGAATCCCTCAAAAGAACCTTGGCAATGCCCAGCTTCCCTCCCTAGAGCAGAGAAGAGATTGTGATTGTAAAATGTTATGTTCTGGGCCCATATTTTTATGATACGCACTTCACAAGAAAAGTGAAGGGTTTAAAAGATGATGTAATTGTTCCTGGAAAAAAGGCAGAAGTTAGAGACCTTACCAGATGTGACTGTAGAGCCACCAGGGAGCAAGAGTGAAATCACAGTTGCTCTTCTTGCCAGCCATCAAATATACCAGTCAGAAGTGTTACTTTGAGGTTGTTCTCTGAAATAGCTTTTTTAGTTTAGTATAGAAAATATCACACGTAATAACTCCTTGTTTAGTTGCCTTACAACAATTTCAACCCGCATTATTTTGTTTTTTCAGTCTCAAGTTTCTCCATATTCTCACTCTGTGGGATCAGTGAACAATAATGTCAGATTTGTTACAAATAAACATGAACAAATAAACCGGTGCAACACTCTAGTACCAAATTGTCTTTCATTCCCCTATGTAATGTCCCTTTGGATTGTCCTTCCTTGTGTGTTGACAACCGGGGTTGCTGCAGTGTTTCCGGGGTCTCTCGCCCTACTGTGTATCTAACCTTTTTAGATCGACTCAAAGGATGTCAGTATTTTGCCCCATAGGAAAGCTGTGGGTCATCTGCGTATCCAGTGCTTAATTTGAGTTGATGCGGCCCACCAACCCTCCTTTTTAGGTCGAGCCTGAGTCAGCGCGCATGCGCTGCTCAGCGAGACTGCTATAGTGTAATATGGAAGAGAAGCCCTGCCATTCTTCGCCCATGTTTGTCATTGGCTTGTGACAGTGTCCTTCCTAAATGCTGGCGTCTGATTCCTAACGAAGCTTCTTAGTCCCTCCTTACTACCGCCTTGTCTTTATCTGTAACCTCCCATGGTGACTGGCCCCTTTATTTAGGTTGTTACACGGTACGTGTTAAGTGTGGAAGCACTATTTTTTTAATTGAGTTTCTCTTGCTGCAGGCACGACTTGCTTTACTTACTTTCAACGCGCCATGCCTGATTTCTCTTTTGAAGCAGCCAGGAAGCTGCTTTTTTGAAATGCAATCGGTCTTGCATTTAAATGCAAGACCAATTGCATTGCAAATATTTGTAGGCATGGGGAGAGTAAGCGATTTGCCCAGAATTCAAGGATGTTTTTTGAGCCTTGCTCCAGACATGAACATGGTTCCGCAGCTTCAAAGTCTCTCATATAATGAATTAGGGATTATTTCCGAGTTTACTTTAGGCAGGCGGCATACATAGCTGTGACTTTATCAGACAGTAAACTGCAGATCGCAAGTTTGCAACATCTTCTTGTCGAAGCATAATCTCCCACATCTTAGACATAGGTGGAGGACTCGCATATAATCCTCTCTAACAGGAAACAGCCTGTCCATACTTATTCAGGCTATTAAATGTATTATCCTTTAAGTTTTTCGTTTAGTATGGAATGAGAAAAACTGAAAATCAAAGCTTACTCCTAGACTTGTAATTACAGATTTCTTATTGACAATCAAGCTAGAACCGTGCAGGTAATATTTATCATATTATATACTGAAAATTAATTTGCTTCACTGCCATAAAAATAAACTGTACATAGCTTACATAAAATATCAGTTTGATCCTTCTTTTCACTTTGCTTCATTGGGAAGGCGCCAATCGTTAGCCTATTTCAGTACAAAATGGCTTCCCCCGCGGATGCCACCTCCCCTAAGTGCTTCCTGTTGCTAAACTTGTTCATACTCTTGCATTCACATGACTACATGTGTTCTGTCTCACATGACCATTTGGCCTGAGTCGATCCTCAGGAATGGCGGAAGAAGAGGAGGTTCGGGAGCCTCTGCTGGACGGAGCTCCTAGAATAGAATAGAAAGAGGATTTGTAGAGCGCGGTAGTTACCCTCAGGCGTCCTAGCGCTAACAGAAATCATGAGCAGGAGAGGGGACTGATGAATTAGTACGGGTGTGAGAAGAGTAAGGTCTTTAGATGTTTACAGAAAGTTAGCAAATTGGATTCTGCCCGAAGGCGGAGGGGGAGGGAGTTCCAGAGCCTCGATGCGTTATACGAGAAGGCTCGGCCTCCACATCTGGCCCTTTTGATCTTGGGAACCATGGCTAAGAAGGAGGTAGATGATCTGAGCTGTCTTGTGGGAAGATAAGGGGTGAAGAGGGAGTGATTAATAGGGGGGCCTGTCCTACAAAAAGCTCGATGGGTGATACATAAGGACTTAAATTCAATTCTCCGCCTAACTGGCAGCCAGTGAAGGCCTCTGATACTGGCCTTGGCCGAAGTGCGACGTGGGATTTGGAGCAATGTACAGGCTGCACAATTCTGGACAGGCTGTAGCATGTTAAGGGTGGACTGGGGGGCGCCCAAATAAAGGAAATTGCCAAAATCCAGTCTGAAAAGAATAAGTCCCTGAATCATTATCTTCCTGGCTTCCAAGTGCAGTGCGGGAAGAATCTTACGTAGAAGCCTGATCAAGCCGAAGCAAGTTGCTGACAACTTGGCAGCTTGGTCATTAAAATTGAGAGCCTTGTCAAGCCAAATGCCCAAGCTTTTGAGTTTATCCTTCGAATCAGGGGGTGGGCAAAGTGAGGAAGGCCAGAGTAACTTAATTGCAGAGGGTGAGGGATTTCCTAAGAGCATTAGCTCGGTTTTATCACTATTTAATTTGAGATGAGACATGGTCATCCATCTAGAGGCCTCTTCCAGACGGGTGGTAAGATTGCTGGGGTTGGACTCCAATTGACTAAGGGATACCACTAGCTGGGTGTCGTCTGCATACGTGATGATTTTTACTCCGTACGGACGAACCACCTCAGCTAGTGGCTCCATATACACATTAAATAGTGTTGGGCTCAAAGATGATCCCTGGGGGACGCCGCAGATCAGAGGTTTGCTCCATGACGTAATGCCACCCTCGAACACTTGGAAGGAGCGGTCGGAAAGAAAAGATTTCTAGCCAGGATCTGGCCTTTCCTGACACCCCGATGTTCGCTAACCGAAGAAGTAACGTGCTATGGTTACAGTGTCGAAGGCGGCACTGAGGTCCAGGAGGATTATGGCTGCTGAACCCCCCTGGTTCAAGATCTTCCGTGCCTCTGCCGTCACTGCCAATAGCGCTGTTTCGGTCCCGTGTTTGGGGCGAAAGCCAGTCTGTGAGTTATCGAGTAAGTGGCTTGATTCGATATACTCCATTAAAGCGGAGTTAACGTGTTTTTCGAGCAGTTTGCTCACCCAGGGAAGCAGGGAAATTGGGCGATAGTTTTTCGGGTCCGCCTGGTCCAGGTTTGGTTTTTTCAATAGTGCCCTAACCACGGCCCGTTTCCAGAGGAGCCGGGACTGTACTGGAGATGAGGGAGGAGTTAACAAGGTTAAGTATAGTAGGAAGAATGCTTTCACTCACCATTTTTAAGGTCCGCGGCGGGGCTGGATCAAGGGGAGAGCCAGGTTTAACCTGTGAGACCAGGGAATTGAGGATATCTGGTGTGACCAGAGGAAAAAGATGCAAGGAGGGAGAGGCATGGGTCTCAGAAATGGAGGTATGGGTGGAAATGGGGACTGATAGGGGGAGAGCAGAACCTATGGGAAAGGTAGAGTATATGGATTGTATTTTTTCCGAAAAATAGTCAGCCAGGTCGTCACAGCGAACCTGTGCGTTAAGAGGATTGGGAGGCAGTTCTTGTCGTTTTAAAAGAGTCTTAGCAATCCGATAGATTTCTTTCGGTTTGGAAGCTGCCAAGTTAATTTCCTCAGCAAAAAAGGCTGATTGTGCAGCTTTGATCTCCCTTTTGTAAGACCTGATCATATCTCTGTAGATGGCTTTACTAATAAGGGAGAAGTCCAGTCTCCATTTCCTTTCAAGACATCTACACTTGCTTTTCAGTTCCCGCAGCTCGGGGGAGTACCAAGGGGCGGTTTTAGAGCTACGTTTCACCTCCATTCTTCTTAGCGGGAGTGTCAAATCTAAGGAATTAATAATCCACAAGTTAAAATCTTCATTAGCTACGGTGGGATCCGGGTTGATGGGGGGTCTGGTGTTATCCAAGGAAGTTTGCCAGTCACACACCGAAAGCTTCGACCATTTTCTCTGGAGAGGTATATCTGCTTGCTGTGCCAAATGAAGATTGGGGATAGTCCACGTAAAGGGGATAAGATGGTGGTCGGACCATGGGATGGGGGATGGCGGATCGACTTCCAACCCTTGGCAGTTACTGAATATGGGGTCAAGAAGGTGACCTTTTATGTGGGTGGGACTTGCTACACGCTGAGATAGTTGCAAGGCTGCTAAGCTGTCGATAAAATAGAGGGCGGATGGGTTCGAGACCTCGTCCAGATGGATATTAAGATCTCCGAGAATAGTAAAGTTAGCGGGCATGGTTGCTAGGCCTGCGACTAATGGGGGGAGATTTTCAACAAAGTCTACTATGGTTCCCGGGGGGCGATATATAAGAATCCCAGATAGAGTGATAGTGGGGGAGAACTCTAAGGTGAATGTTAGACTTTCGCAGCTCGGGATGGGGGAGTGAGAGATTCGACATTGAAACGAATCTCTGAAGATGATGGCTAATCCCCCTCCTTTCCCTGTTTTGCGGTTCTCGTAAACCACTTGGTATCCTTGGGGGATGGCCTGAACCAAATCAGGTTCAGACTCATCAGTGAGCCAGGTTTCGGTTAAAAACAAGCTATCTGGATCGAGATCCTGAATAAGAAGGTTAATTTCGAGGGAGTGTTTCACTAGTGATCTACAGTTCAAGAGAAACATATTATATTTAACTAAGGGGGTGTTGTTAGTGAGGGAGGGCTTGAACTGTAAGCCGCACACAGGGCAGATGGTTTGTGGGCCATCAGGATGCCAGAAATGATCGCACGAGATGGAGGAGTGACTCCTCAGTGCATACAACTCGCTCGGGTCGTAGCTCCTTCTTTCTGGCGCCCGAGATGAAAGGGTTTTGGCCCCTAGCCCCGGTCGGGCGCAGACGGGCTCGCCTTTGGCGCCCCGGCGGCGCGCCCGCTGCGCAGCCTAGACATCAGAGGAATAAATCCCAGGGGAGGGGTCAGGGGGCGTGTCTCGCTCTCTCCCCGGTCCGCCCTCCACACAAACAGCCTACAGCTGCGGTGGAACGGGGTCGGAGCGGGAGGCGTGCGGTTTGGATTCCTGAATAAGAGGTAGGTTCCTTAAAAGCCAATGACAAAGTGCAAAGTGCCAATTTAAAAACACGAACAGGAAAACACACACACGCCGACACAAGGGTACGGCCAACACGCTCACACAGTCTGTCTAGAAAGATTGGCAATGTGGGAGGCCGGGTCACTGTGACCCCGGTGCTTTCGGACACAGGCTCATTGTGCTGGGACTCGTGTTTCCTGGGGTTCGTTGAGTAAAAACATTTCCACACACACACCTCTTGTTCACACCCTCCTAGGATCCTGCTTCATCCTCTGCCCAGACACCCTGGGCCATGGCCACTTTCTATGATACCACCCTCTGCTAGTAACCAGGCTCAGACATTCACAGCTCCAAGTCCCTTGTGGTGACCCCGCACTGAGAGTACTGTGTCACACAACGCAGGATCAGATTACTGTAGCCCGTGCTCACAGATCACCTTCCTTCCATCCAAACACCCTTCTGCTTGAGTGAAACTCTTTGTTGTTTTGCGTACACCATTTTCGGGTAAACCTATTCATGGTCTTCGATTAAGTTAACATCCAACACCATCTAAGAATCTGGTCGTGCTATGGTATTTTCCACTTTTTGTGTGCTAATGCCCGTTAGTTTCAGACCATGCCCCCAAATTACTAATATTGCATGTAGCAGGTAGAAAGAACTCAGCAAAAGTAGGGGTGGTAGCATTTGAGGTGCTCATGTGTAATCATAACTATGTGTTTGACCAGAACATGACTAACAAGGCTGATAGTTAATAAAAAAATGTAAATTGATACTTGTATAACCCACTACTCACCCGCAAGGGTCTCAAGGCGCTTGTACGAATACCGCTGTGGAACCCATCCTGGCTTTCCCTGTGAGGTGTCCACTCCTGGGCACCTCCAAGGTGGAGGCCAGGCATCCTTAGCGTTGTGGGGCCGTTGTGGAGATTAAGCAAGCTATTGCCCAGAGTTGCAGAGTGGGACTCCATGATTGGAATAGGCACCGAGGCGAGAATTATCAGGTCTGTGGAATTTTTGAGCTCAAGACCCGCCGAGGCGGGGAATTGAACCCTGGTCCCGGGCTAGATCTCTGCATCAGGGTCTGCCGCTCTAACCACACTTCTCCACAATAGGTTTGGTTTTTAAAACAATAATAATAATCCCTGACTGAGAGGAGTTTTTTTTATTTGTTTTTATAAAATGTGAACCACATTAAGTTGCCATTAGAGCTCTGGTTACATAGCCTGTCCGCAAGGTGCTGCTGTGTAAGTAAGATCAGTGCAGATCTCGTGAGTGGCAGATCGACCTGGGAGTTTATTTAGACTGCCTTGGATTATAGACCAAGGCTCGAGTGGCTGGTATTTCACACGTAGATTGAAGGCGGACTGCTGCATTCTGAGCAGGTTGAGCTGACATGGCCCAACCATATTCCTGCCCCAGTCTTGTCACCGCCTCTTGCAGTGTGGGGTCAGATTGAACATTTTTGCCAGAGTTGATTTTGTGTCTAGTAAGGCCTGCTCCAACTCTGCAGACAATTCTTCTTTTGGAAACCATCTCGGGGGCTGAGGATAGTAGTAAGATGTACAAATTGTAGTGCTGATGTCTAGCTCATTGCGAGAGCTACGTTCTCAGGTTCTCTGACTTCACTGCAGCCTGATTTGTGGTAAACGTCGCTTGGCAACTGAAGCGTCTGAAAATTGCTGTCTGTTGCCACTTTATGCAGTGGCACAAAAGAATATATTTGCACCACTTATTGCGGTTTTTAATGTACTTATGCACTAGTTTTCAATGTTGGTACCCTTTTCTCCGACCTAGGCTCGGAATGCCTTGTGTGCAGTCAAGTGTTGATTATGCACTAATGTAAGTTGTGCAGGAGCAAAGTCCTGTCTTGTGGGCGCTGACTTACATCATGTTGCATGGCAAGAAAATTGTGCCGAGCCTCTTGCGGAGTCAGTCCATTCATGACATCTGGTGTTTTAAGGCACCTTTCTGATCTGTCCTCTTGTGTCTTAATTTTCTGCTTTGTGAATGGTGTTTTTGGAGCCCGGGTCGTATGGGAGGGCACAAATATTCTGAACTGTTACTTTTATGGCTTTGGCAGCTGTATTGTTGTGAATCGTCATGAGTAAGTCATTTGTAATAATATATATGTCCCTATTGGCCCAGCTCCTACTGCAATATCAAGTGGAGCTCTCATGCATTATGGAGGTTGGGCGTAGTTGAGAGCAGCAGTGGCCATAGAGCTTAGACCTCTTTGAGAAGATCTTCATGCCTGGTGAAAGAGGAAGTTCACCCTAGTTCTGTCCCTGCCCTCTTTCAATCTGTTAGCTCAGCACTTACTCCCTCCAGTGTCTAGCTGGAGGTGGAAGGAGGAAGGCCTACTTCCTTGTTTGTCGTTGAGGAGTGCCAGGACCACTAACCGATGAAATGCATGAATACTTTGGCACAGCTCTGTCATCGGCCAGAAAAACCTAACCACTTATAACAAGCATTTGCAATGCCATAGGTCTCGCATTTACGCGAGTTTGAGCTATTGGCATTGTAATTGACAATGCCTCTTATTTAGGTTTAGGTTTTTAAAACATAAATAAAAGGCATTGTCATTTACAACGCCACTAGCCAGTAAATGCGAGGCCATTACAAATTGTTGGGGATTGGCACTTACTTTTTCTCAACAGACTTTGACCCAGAAGAAAAGGAGGAAAGAAAGTGGAAAACAGAAAAAACGATGATGAATGGAGAAAGCAGTGTGAAAAATAATCAGTAAGAGTGAGATAAAGAGGCTGGGCATGTCTGGTGGTGCATTAAAAAGGCGTGAGGTGGAATCAGGACAATGAAGCCTTTGTAGTCTGCACCCTGACCATTGAGAGCACTTCCCGCTGGCTTCTGGGCAAAACTTTGGGTCCTGGCAATTCTACTTTTATAAATGAAGCACTGTGTATCCTTCTCTTCTCCCAGTTCATTGCGATGCTCTCACTTCTAGCTCATTTGCTAACATATTCTTTCCATATCTTGTGTGGAGGAGATGATCTCGTCCTCCAATGCATTGATACTCTTTGCTAGTACCAAGACTAAATAGATAAATCTGTTACCAGCTTTTTTGGCCTAGCGTACAATCCCAACAAGCACAACTCTGGTGTGTGTAGATCCTTCCTTTGGTATGTTGTCTCTAAGTGGTCCGTGAAACTTTTCCAGAAGTGAATAATGTGCTTGCCCCATACCATGCGGAGCAGGTCTACATTAGGATAGTCACACTTGAGAAATGTTATTTATTAATCTGTTTGGGGCCCATATAGGTGTTGTGCTGATGGTTCAACTTGTGTGTGTTATTTTATATCTGAAAGAAACAGGTTAGTGTTAGATTCCTTACCTTTGAATATCCCCAGGCGTCAGACTGGATCCAGAAAGTTTTGCATAGCAGTACCCCTGCGCGTTGTTAGGCGTCGTCTGCGGCTCCGCGTCCGTCGTCGGCGTCGTGATCACCGGGATGACGTCATCGGAGTACTTAGACGCCGCCCTCGCGCACTGACCTCAGTTCTTTTTTCCGCGCCAGCAAGCGCTGATCCGGGAAGAGCAGTACTCCTAGTCACTTTTTGACTAAACTTTTTCGATCTCTTTTGGATCTTCTCGAGTCGATAGCTCGACTCTCGGTGCAGATAGGGATGCCCGTGTTTTATAAATAAATAAATAAATCCTGCGACGACTGTAACCGCATGATGTCGGTTACCGACCCCCACAGTCGGTGCGTTTACTGCCTCGAGCCGACCACCATGACCAGTCGTGCCCCGACTGCCGGTCCTTGACGTCGAAGGCTAGGCGGGAGTGGTCCCGTAAGTGCCTCGAGCTCTGGCAGTCGGCCCGCGCCGCTCGAGGTCCCGGTCCAGGAGGTCGAGGGACCGGTCGCGGGACTGGTGGCGGGGCCACAGTCATCACAGGTCGGCGAGTCGACGCCACTCGTCGGGCTCTAAGTCCTCCGGTAAGTCGAGGCACAAGAAGTCAAAGAAGCAACATCGCTCTTCTGACTCCCCCCGACGCTCGCGCGACGGTGGTTCGGGTGACACCGCGCACGCGGCTCCGCCAGAGCTGCAAGCGCCGGGTCCAGCTCCACACCCGCCGGTCCCTGGGCTGCACTCGACGCCGGAGGAGATCAGCGCCTTTCAGGGTTCCTCAGGATCCAGGCCTGGATCCATGACAATGCCGGTCGACCTTACGACCCCTCTGCTGGCGCCGTCACCAAGGGTGTCGCCCCCGGCGCTGTCCCTGGACGGCGTCGTCCCAGATTCCCGGTCCGGATCCGGCGTCAGACCGGCGCCGTCTTCGACGCCGATCGGTGAGCCCTTTACCGACGACCCAGCTCCATCATTTATTCCTGATTTTCAGGAAATGGATGACGAGGGAGATTGGGAGGGGTCTGAGGACCCTCTGGCACTGCAGTGCCAGTTGAGCCAGGACTGTGCAGACGAACTGGGAGAGGCCAGTGGTCTGGACACTAAGCCCTACACTGGATTTGTCTCCCCTCCTACCGTGGCTACGGAGGAGGGGGCTGCTTACAGCGTGGTGTTGATTAGGGCAGCCAAGGCCTTGGCTCTAGAGCTCCCAGTCGCGGCCGTGAGGACTAACCTCCTCACTGAGGTGCTCAAACCGCAGGCAAGCTCCTCGGAGCCTCTCCTGACGTTTAACAAAGCCCTCACTGACGTTCTGTTGGGCACCTGGTCCAAGCCCTCTACAGGCCTCCCTGTAGATCGGAACGTGGCCCGACGCCACCGCCTGGCTCCGGGCGACCCCAGCTTCCTGTACGTTCACCCCACACCTGAGAGCCTGGTGATCCAGGCCTCAACCTCCCAGACCGCATTCCTGACCGCTCCTCCGGATTGGTAATCCAAAAGGTACGATCAGCTCGGTAAGAAACTGTTCTCCTCACTGAGTTTGGGGTTGCGGTCTGTCAACACCGCCTGCCTTTTGGGTCGTTACTCCCACTCTCTGTGGGATATGGTTGCGGAAGTGCTGCCGCAGTGCCCAGCGGAGGTCCAGGGAAAGCTTACCCAAGCCCTAGCAGAGGGACGGGATGCAGCACGCTATTTCATTCGGTGTGGACTGGATACCACGGACTCGCTAGGCAGGGCGATTGCAACGACGGTGGCGGTTCGCCGCCACGCCTGGCTGAGGTCCACCAATTTTTTCGGGGGATGTCCAAGCCTCCCTTATGGACATGCCCTTTGATGGGCGTCTCCTCTTTGACGACAAGGCGGACAGTGCGCTGGAGCGTTTCAAGGACTCCAGGGCTACGTCCAAGTCCTTGGGTCTCGGCCAACACCAGCAAACTTCCGCCTTTCATGGCCAAGAAAGGGGCGCCCCCACACGTCCAGCTAGCCACAGGCCGCAGAACCAACCTCAACGCGGACGTGGTAACCACCGTGGCGGTGCCGGGGGACACCGGCAAGGCCAGTCCACACCCGCCCCCGCAGCATCTGCCTCAAAATCCCCCGAGTTTTCAGGCACATTCGACACCAGTGGGGGGCAGGGTTCGCCATCACCACCTCCACTGGTGCTCCATCACTTTGAACAGGTGGGTGCTGCAAATCGTCCGAAGGGGCTACTCCCTCCCCTTCGAGGCGACTCCTCCAGCCATGCCACCGCAGTACCACCGCATGTCGGGGGATCACTTGCAACTTCTGCAGGAGGAAGTTACGGCCCTCTTGGCCAAGGGGGCCGTCGAGCCTACGCTCTATCTTGGACCTAAGGAGCGTCAACGGCTTCCTCCCGAAGGAGAAGTTCAAGATGCTGACTGTGGCTCAGGTCTTAGCTGCCCTGGACCCAGAAGACTGGATGGTGGCGTTGGACTTGCAGGACGCGTATTTTCACATCCCCGTCCTGCCGGCCCACCGGCGTTACCTGCGGTTCACGGTAGGACACAAGCACTTTCAGTTTACCGTGCTTCCCTTCGGCCTTACCAGCGCCCCACGGGTGTTCACGAAAGTGATGGCGGTGGTCGCAGCTCATCTGCGCAGATTAGGGGTTTCAGTCTTCCCCTATCTTGACGATTGGTTGTTGAAGGCGGGCTCGCCCCAGACAGTCATCTCCCACCTCCAGACTACGGCCGACCTCCTGCACTAGTTGGGGTTCTCCATCAACGTGCCGAACTCACACATGTGTCTCTCTCAGAAGCTCCTTTTCATCGGAGCGGTTCTGGACTCAGGGCAGTTTCGGGTTTATCCCCCCCGAAAAGCAGGTTCGGGGTATTCGGGCTCTGATTCCGGTCTTTCAGCCTTTATCCCGAGTCTCGGTCAGGTTGACACTGCGGCTCCTGGGGCTGATGGCCTCCTGCATCCTTCTGGTGCATCACGCCAGGTGGCGGCTGCGGGCTCTGCAGTGGGACCTGAAGTTTCAGTGGGCACAGCATCAGGGCAACCTCTCCGACCACGTCCGGATCTCGGAGGGCACTGCAAAACAGTTGCAGTGGTGGCTCACGAACTGCAATTGGGTCAGCGGCAGATCTCTCCCCCTACCCCAACCGGAGCACGTAGTGGTGACGGATGCGTCCCTCCTGGGATGGGGGGGGCCACATGGAAGAGAGGGAGATCAGAGGCCTCTGGTCTCCGGCGGAGTCCCGGCTCCACATCAACCTTCTGGAGCAGCAGGCGATCCGGCTTGCACTGAAGGCATTCCTTCCCTCTGTCCGGGGAAGTGTGGTGCAGGTGTACATGGACAACACCACTGCCATGTGGTACTGCAACAAACAGGGCGGGGTGGGGTCGTGGACCCTTTGTCAGGAGACTCTGCGCCTCTGGCAATGGCTGGAACACCAGGGCGTCACCCTGGTGGTTCAAAACCTGGCAGGTTCCCTGAACGCCAGGGCGGACGAACTCAACCGCCGGTGCATGATGATCACGAATGGCGTCTGAACTCGGACATGGCGCAAGACACCTTTCAGCAGTGGGGAGAGCCTTGGTTAGATTCGCCACCGAAGAGAACGTGCAATGTCATCAGTTCTGTGCGTTGGAATTTCCAAGGCGGCACTCGCTCGGAGACGCTTTTTGTCGCGAATGGAGCTGCGGTCTGTTGTACGCCTATACACCTATTCCACTTCTGCCCACAGTGCTGAAGATCATCAGGCTCAACCAGGCCCAAGTCATCCTTGTGGCTCCGGACTGGGCACGAAGATACTGGTATCCCGAGCTACTCAGCATGTCAGTCGATCCCCCGATTCGTCTGCCTCTTTAGGAGGACCTTCTGTCGCAGCAGCAGGGAACGGTCCTCCACCCGAACCTGTCCAGCCTCCACCTCCATGCGTGGAGATTGAGCGGCGGCAGTTGAGGCCATTTGACTTGCCTCCTGAAGTCTGTGTTGTGATTCTGGCAGCCAGACGTCCCTCCACAAAATTGGTATACGCCTGCAGGTGGAACAAATTTGTGGCATGTGCACAGCAAAGGCTGAGGGTCCACTCTCTGCCCCCCTTTCTGAGGTTCTGTTCTTCCTCCTTTCTCTTGCCCAGCAGGCCTCGGCTCTGGGCACTCTTAAGGGCTACCTTTCTACCATTTGAGCCTTCTTGAGGCTTCCTGATCAGCCTTCTCTTTTCAAGTCCCCTGTTGTGAATAGATTCTTGAAAGGCATCACGCATTTCGTGATGCCACAGTTGGACTTGAACCTTGTTCTAGCCTATCTGATGTGCGCTCCTTTCGAGCCACTTCACAATTGCCCTCTTCGTCTTCTGACTCTTAAGACTGCATTCCTGGTTGCCATCATCTCTCCCAGTAGAGTGAGTGAGCTCCAGGCTCTATCTTCTAAGCCTCCTTTCCTTTCTGTCCATTCGGACAAAGTTGTTTTAAAAACTCGTCCTTCTTTCCTGCCCAAGGTGATTACGGCCTCTCACATCGGGCAGTCCATCACCTTGCCCACTTTCTTTCCGCCTCCGCATCCTTCGAAGGAGGAAGAGAGGCTCCACCGTCTGGACCTAAAACGTGCGCTCTCCTTCTACCTTGATTGCACATGCCAGTTCCGGGTGGACGACCAGCTCTTTGTTGGTTACGTGGGCGCGTAGAAGGAACGGGCGGTGCACAAACAAACCATCTCTCGGTGGGTCGTGTTGTGTATCAAGGTCTGTTACTGCTTAGCTAAAAAGGAGCCCCTTGTCAGGCTGAGGGCCCATTCCACTCGGGCCACGGTGGCTACTACTGCCCTGGGTCGGGGAGTCTCCTTGCATGACATCTGTCAGGCAGCTACGTGGGCCTCGCTGCACACGTTCGCTAGACACTACTGCCTGGACAGCCAATTCCCGAGAGACGGCTTCTTCGGCCGTTCCGTTCTCCAGGACTTTCTGGTGTGATCTTGGTTCGCAGACTCCCCACCGGCGTTGGTATTGCTGGGGTATCTATTCTAAGGTAAGGAATCTAACACTAAGCTGTTTCTTTCAGATGCACAAGTTACTTACCCTCTGTAACAATATATCTGTAAGAAACAGTAGTTAGTGTTAGATTCCTTACCGCCCCACCCATCCTCCCCGTTCTGCGAACCGATATCTAGGGTTAAGGTATTTCCCTTTGAGGGCCCTAGTTTTATGGCACCAGTGTCGGTCTCTGGCATGGCTCTGCGTTCCTGGCGCGGAAGGCTATGTACAAGAACTGACGTCAGCGCGCGAGGGCGGCATCTAAGTACTCCGACGTCATCCCGGCGATCACGACACGGACACGGAGCCGCAGACGACGCCTACTGATGCGCAGGGGTACTGCTACGCAAAACTTTCCAGATCCAGTCTGACGCCTGGGGATATTCTAAGGTAAGGAATCTAACACTAACTACTGTTTCTTACAGATATATCGTTACCGAAGGTAAGTAACTTGTGCTTCTGGACATGTTTTGCGTATGCTCAAAAGCCTGTTCCCATTCCACAGTTCTCTTATGAGTTACAGGAACATTATCTGTAGTAACACTTTGGCTTTTACTACTACTAATGGTGGCCTTCAAAAAATGTCATGAGAACTCCCTCAGTCCGGTCGTACCATTTGCAGAATTTATGCCTGCACCAACATTACATATTCTGTGTACAGACCCCTAGCAATACTAATAATCTTCCGTAGTACAAATTGAACAACAGAAAAACTAGGCCAGCACAAAAGCAAGCCAGCTCTCGTAGGACATATGTACCCAAGAGGAAATTTCAAATTACCATTGTCCGCTGTATTCCCCCGTCCGGTGAGACTTGAATATCAGGAAGATCCTGCAACCATTGTAGTTGTCACTAAAGACCAAGGAAACTTAAATGTTGAAGAGGTAGTTGGGGGGGGCATTTTGGATGTACTAATATAAATGGCACACCAATACCTTCCATGCTGCTCTTCAACGCACCTCATCTGAGAGCCATTCCAGCTGCATACGTTTCCAGCAATCAGTTAACTGATGAATCTCAGTTTGTGTTCCTCTATGTCTCCCAGGATTCTGGGTCTGTGGGGAGTGTATATAATAAAGGGAGATGAGGAAAATCCGTCTAAAAGAACTTTATGCAAAGGCTAGAGCAGACTTTTCATGGTCAAGACCAAAGAACATTGCAAATTAGTACATTCTATCTGAAAGTCAGGATACAGATAACATTGTGTAATCGTAAAGAACAACTCTTAAAGTCTACCACATGAGATGTAACATGCTCTTTAATAACACAAAATGATAGTGCATCTGTGCTGGAATGTGCAAGAAGCTGTAACCAGAACAAAGCTTGTCAATGATAAATCTAAACCATTTGAGAAAATGCTCTACCAGAGAAAGGCAACGGAACAACTTTGCTGGCACAATAATTGTCTCTAGGCCTGCAAATGATAAGGCAGGTAATCTTGGTTCACCTAGGAAAACATCCGGTGACCAGAGCATTTGGGAACACTAATTATTTACCAAGCTAGTATTCATTAGCAGAGGGCCAGGCTTATGATGAGGTCAGTCCTGTTTGATTTGTCACTACCCTCACACAAGAGTATTTCAGTTGCACTTTATACTTAAAATTACGAGGATTTTTCCAGGAGTGTATGGAACTGGGATTGGCAGCATCAGCTAGTTTTTGGTGGTGATGCATAGAGACTGAACGCAGTGACTTGTGAATGTAGTATATTTTATACTTTGAACAAGCGTGAAACCTGCTAGGGACAAGAAGCGTCCTGTTAAGGGCTACGGGGGCCGAGGATGAAAAGGAGTTTGCAGGGGTGACAGGAGGCCTACTGGAGGTGACAGGAAACCTACTGTATGTTTGTAGCTGCATACTGAAGGTGATACACTTATAAGAGGTTTGAAGAAGTCTGAGGGGTGCTAGAAGACTGTTGGTGTGTCAGCTAGGATAAACATGGATGAGTGTGGTATGTATTGGGTGGTACTGCTGTTCTAAATGTCTCTACAGTACATCTGTCATTTTACAGGATTCATGTTAATGGAAGAAACATTTTGACCTGCGACTGGTATCTTTGTATCTAGTGTAAGGTCAAGATCAACCATGTGTACAGTGATCTACAAAATGGCCAATGCAATTTGTTTGATTAAACGGACTGGTCAGATGTAGGTATTACTGACCGTTCAATCCCAAACCCTTGTCTGAAATGGTTGAAAGTCTGAGGAATCTTGTTCAGAGAGGTTCTTTTAGAAGACCTAAGCGTACTGTGTAGAAATACTAGCAGTGCTGCTTTATTGTGTGGTATTCAAGTCCTTCGCTTGAGTACAGCCTTCTGGTGTGAAGTTGTATATAGGTGAATGTTGGTCACCTCCTCTGGTGATATTTTGGTTTGTTGTATTTTGTTATTTTAATGATCGTAAAATATAACTTTTTGCATTTTCTATACAGCAAGTGCATTAAGTGGACTGTCAGGGTACTGCCAAGGCATTGATCTGAAAAAGTTGTTTTTGTCTATCCAGTATTTTATCCACATTATGAAACGTCTTAGTGTTTTGTCTTGTGGCAGAAACAGTTCAGTCTAGCAGACTAGAAAGTAAAGAGAGGGTAACAATGAATTGAGAACCACCAGCATAAAAGAGACCGCTGAGGCCAAAAGAATCCAATGTAGCCAAGAATATTGAATCTCTTGAACTTGCTTCAAGGACTTCAGTTTCTGGACTCATCTTGCATAAATCTAGTATACACCCTGCAAGGGTGAGTGGAAATCTTGCACTGGCTTGTTTTTGTTTTAATTTATAGTCTTTCTCCCAGCTGCGTAAAAAAAAATTACAAGCTTTTAATTTGAGTTCATCAAGGTTAACAAGCTCGTCAAGAAATGTTATTATTGTTTTTTTGTGGCGTTCTAGTTTTCATTGGTGTTCTTGTTAGCTGGTTGTTGATTTTTAAGTCTTGGTTATGCCACTCTTATTTATTTGCTTACTCAGTGACTTGCCTTCCTCTACTCGTTTGTCCCTCCTCTGGAGCATAGCTTCTTTACCATCGTTATGATTGGCTGACCTGTATCCTTCCCCTGCTCACTTTTTTCAAACTGTTTTTACTTTCTTTCAGCACTCAATGAGAGTGAATGTGTTTTCTAGCTTCCTTCAGTCGGCATTTGTAGAATGCAGCTGATCATTCTTGAGGGTATTCAGCGCTGGGTTGCTGGGCTTAAGTTAAAGATCCAAGTCTTTAGTTTCTTCTTGAAGTCCGCCAGCGATATTCTACTTCTCCTCTCCAAATACAGGCACTTCCCCCTTCCATTTACTGCTGCTCCCCCACTTGCTCTTTCCACCAAAAGTGGGCCTTTATTAATTTTTTTGTTTATATATTTTCTAATGCCCAGCAGCTCCCATTTGCTGGTGGGCCACTCTGCTTTAAGAAATGCGCTATTGCGCTAGTGAAAATTATTTTTTTCTATTTACTACTCTTAAAGTCTATTCCAGCATCTTGAATCAGTAAATGAAAGAAATTGTAACTTCATCATTCAGTAGGCATGTGCATTCTTCATCTTGCATGCAAGCATCCTCTGAACGACGCCGTTGCCTGGCTTTATGAGCCATACTAGCTCATCCGTGTGGCACATCATTGCAAATTTCTATTTTTCATTATTATTTTTTCTTCTTTTCGATGAATCTGCACCGCATTGGCGAAGGCAGTTTGTCATAAAGACAATACCAATTTGCTTTGCAAATCTTTGTGCCCCTAGGCACCTATTGGTTTTGATACAGCATTGTAACAGGCCTCACCAAAACTTTCAATTCTCCCTTACTTTTTTGTAACTCATGATTTCATTCAGCAATAGATAAATATTTAGGCTTGCTATTGTAGTGTAGTTCCTATAGGACCCTTGCAGGACCTGCGCTTTTGGATAACATACACTGTGGGCCTGGTGGCAGACTGATTCTGAGCACCCCCACCGCGTATGTTAGCCTGTTTTGCATTAGCTAGCTCACAGTGCCACTAGAATCTCCTTTTTATCAGAGAGATTAGTTTTTGGCAAACTCCGAACACAACAACCCCGATTCCTCAGACTCGTGGAAACAATGTACTACTTTTCACTCAGTCATTCTTGCTTGCTCATTTGGTCTCAGATAGTTAAACAGAAGAAACAGTTGAGCGTGTTTACAATAAGAATTTATTATACAGTTCTTCTAGTGTACAATATATGTTCTGCAACAACTGTTAAACAGTAGCAGAGATATATGATCAGCAGTATAGTGGATAAAAAGGAATAGTACAGTTCTACCATTTTGCAATAGTCATGAACATGAATATAAAATACATTTATAAAATAAAGCGCATACTCCTACGATGCCTGTCTAGAAGTACCTAAGTGTACCCAGCATGTGAGTAGGTGCGAAAGAAGCCAAGAATCCCTCTAGGAGTTAGCCGAACCTCATTAACTTAGTAAAGAGAGAGAGTGGGGCCTCATCCTGGTCTCAAGTTGGACACCCTGCGAGGGATGGTTAGACCACTGTCAGCTGGAGGGACTGCATGCAGGAGCCTCAGCGTCTTTGGTCAGTGTGTCAGCCTGGAAGTCTCGGTTCCCTCTAACTACTGATAGCAAGAGGTGCTGTATTTGTACAGAAAAGTATAGAGTCCCTTGTGTCTTGTTTTAGCCCTTGTTGGGTATGAAGATGACGTATGGGGTTAACCGTTTACGTAAATGTTTATGCAGGTGGATTCTAGCCCCTGCCTGGGTTCCTAGAACTCTTATGAATATTTAATCATACTGGATGAGCACATCAAAGATGGTGTAGGAGGCCATTGTTCAGGAAAAACCCTCCTTCTGTACCGAAACCACAGTCTAGATAAGGTTCAGCCCTCAGCGCTCGTTATTGTGGAGAATAGGGATCTAATGTAGGTGAAAGATTATGCCCATATTAGGGTATCTCAAACCATGCCTATATTAGGGCATCTATATGAAACATAACACTATAGAGAAGATGGAAAGTCATTACTATTTTTAAAGAACTACTGGAGAACTAAGTCGTAGTAAAGTAAGCTGCATGAGTTTGCCATTTATAATACTCGATCCACTTGTACTAAACCCATATTTCGACTTTTTAATATTTTTCTTTTTGCTATGGCTCTGAAAAAAAAACTAACGTTTTCAGAGCATTTCTACATTGTTGCAATCATTTTGAGAAGAGTGTATGTGTTGGTCTGGAAGGGAGTTTACCATAAGGACCATTGCTAAGTATTGACTGAGATAAATCAAGTTGAATTATCAGTCTCTACCACCGAGATGGTTTTAGTCTCAACTCTTTTTAATAATTGTCCTCTTCATTGATTTTATGAAAGGTAAAGGAAAACGTAATAACAAGAAGCATAGGGAATTCCAATAAGTCTGGCTTTTATATGGTAATGTAAAGCAGTACAGGTAAATAGCATGGGAATTAATATTTCTTTGCATTGAATCAAAGAACTGTAATGTAATATCGATGCAGGTTAAAAGGTCAGGTGACATTTGCACTGTCAAGCGGAACCTAAATATTCATGTAGGTTAATGACTGCCCTTCTCACATCTGGGTTGCTGCCGGAGAAAAATATATATTAACTAGTTATCTAAGAGACTTTCATAGTATTACAATGTCTCGTGTGCCTCTGAAAGTTCAAGCTAAATCACCTGGATAAATAAAATGATCACAGCTGTGTGGAGGGCAAAAGCTTTTTTGGAGGAAGCACACAACTTATGCCCAACCAAAACCTGTCCTCCTGGCTCCCAGCTTGTGACTGTAGCCAAAGCCCTACTCTAGTAGTGCTCTCATAATTTTCCAGCAACCGCTGCGCTGTCAAGCTAAACCTTAAAAAAGGAAAAAACAGTCCCCTTGAATGTAACTCACAAAATTTGCCTTCACCCTACCCCCTCAACCTCTACACTTAGCGAACATGTCTTCTCACTATCAGATGGTGAGGCAAGGACCCTGTCAAAGACCTATATATACTTTTGAATATATTCTCAATTTTAGACTTTGATCTCTCCACCTTATACTATTTCATGTGAAAATTGCAAACTGTTCTGCAGGGCAACCATGGCCCAGTAGTTACATATCAAAGTTAACTTGTGAGTACATTTACTTTAGTTGGTGAATGTTATAATAGATTTGATCAAGTATTACCATTTACGAATTGTTCATGTTAAGAAAGAAGTGTTAAAACTTCTGCACTGCTTTTACATGTTAGGTTAGCATTTGTATTGAATAACAGAAGTGGTAATGCTCACTATTCATTTTCCTTTTCAACCTTGCAGACTGACATTTATGCTAGAAGAGTGCTCTGTAACCTCAGCTTGGGCTCTAGATTA